>NC_138897.1:54999905-55159905 GCF_965194825.1 Balaenoptera physalus
TATGAAGCCTATTTATTGAGTGTTTCCCCCTTTGGCTGTGCATGTTTTGATTTAGGCATATATACTTACCTATTTGAAAAGTAGCTATGTTCTGACACATTTTATATTTTTTAAAGTAATATTGCGTGTAACATAATTTTGGGAAAAAAATACACACACACAAACAAACAAACAACAAGGAAAAGGTCTTTGAATTTAGAATAATGGATACCTGCAAGGCAGCAACTTGCTTGAGAGATTTTGCTCAAGTAACTTATAACTATCAGAAGAAACCCCCAGGGATTCATGGCTGTTTTTGCAGAAGCTGTTTGCAGTGGAATAAACAGACAAGTGCTCTATATATCATTTTAAGTAAGACAAATAAAGCTCTGTTTCCACCTTACAACGATGACATTGTCAGTTATATAAGAATAATTCTGTGTGACTTTTTATGAATTCTTCCCCTGTGCAGAAATACAATGGCCTAATTTTCCTCTCCTTGTATTATAAATAAATGGCCTTCTTCAGCAATCTCAGGTCCACCCAAACTGTCCATCCTGAGGGAAGAGCATCTTTCCTACTATGATGTGCTCATCTGTGGAAAGTAAAAGCCATGGTCCACCTCAGGGCAGCTGGGGTTCTACCATCTTGCCACCTGCTAACCTCTCTCCCCAACATCGCAGCACACTGCCCCAGTCCCCAGGCAACCAATCATCTGTCATTGTCAATTAGTTTGTATTTTCTAGAATTTTACATAAGCGGAATGATGTAATAGGTACTCTTTTGTGGTCTATCTTCCTTCACTTAGCAGTTATTTTGAGATCTATCCATGTTGTAATGTATTCATTCCTTTTTTTTGCTGAGTAATATTCCACTGTATTTATATATCACAGTGTGTTTATCCATTCACATGTCGATGGGTATTGGAACTGTTTCCAGGTTTTAGCTGTTAACAAATAAAGCTGCTAAGAACATTTGTATACGTGTCTTTGCATGGACATATGCTTTCATTTCTCTTGGGTAGATGCCTGATACTGGCATGGCTGGATCAGATGGTTTATGTACATTTAACTTTTTAAGAAACTGCCAAAATAATTTCTAAAATGTTTGTGCTGTCTTACACTTCCACCAGTAGTGTGTAAAAGTTCTAGTTCCTCTGCATCCTCACCAAAAATTGGAATGGTCAGCCTTTTTAATCTTAGTCATTTTGATAGGTATGTAATGATATTTCATGGTGGTTTTAATTTGCAGTTTGCTGATTACTAATGATATAGAGCATCTTTTTGTGTGTTTATTTGACATCCATATACGTCCTTTGGTAAAATATCTGTTCTAAGCTTTTTCCCATATTTTCATTGGACTATTCTTTTCCTTATTATTGAGTTTCAAAAGTTATTTATATATTCCGGATACTAGTTCTTTATCAGATGGGCAATTTGCAAACATTTTCTTCCAGTCTGTGGTTTATCTTTTTATCCTCTTAACAATATCTTTCAAAGAACATGAATTTTTAATTTTGATGAAGCACAGTTTATCAATTTTTTTTAACTTTTATTAATCACACTTTGTGTGTAATGTCTACAAAAACTTGACCTAACCCAAGGTCACAAAGATTTTCTCCTAAGTTTTCTTCTAGAAGTTTTATAGTTTTAGGTTTTACTGTTAGGTCAATGATCCATTTTGAATTTGTTTTTTGTTTTTTGTGGGGTTTTTGGTATTTATTTATTATTTATTTATTTATTTATTTATTTATTTATTTATTTTGGCTGCGCTAGGTCTTAGTTGCGGCATGCGGACTCTTAGTTGCCGCATGCATGAGGGGTCTAGTTCCCCAACCAGGGATCGAACCCGGGTCCCCTGCATTGGGAGCGTGGAGTCTTACCCACTGGACCACCAGGGAAGTCCCCTTGAAATAGCTTTGCATATAATGCAAGATGTGGATTTTTTTCTTCTGCATATGAATATCCAGTCGTTCCACACCAGTTGTTGAAAAGACTATCCTTTATCCATTGAATTTTGTGTGTGTGTATTTTTGTTGGAAATCAGTCGTCCATATAGGTATGGGTCTATTTCTGAACTCTTTATTCCATCCCTCTGATCTATCTTTATACCAAAATCAAACTGTCTTGATTACTGAAACTCTACAGTAGGTTTTGAAAGTAGGTTGTGTTAATCCTCCAACTTGATTCATCTACAAAATTGTTGCAGCTATTCTAGGGCCTTTGCATTTTCATATGAATTTAAAAATCAGTTTGCAATTTCTGCAGAAAATGAGGTTAGGATTTTGATTGGGATTGCATTGAACATATAGATTAATTTGGGGTAAATTGACATCTTAACAATATTGAGCCTTCCAATCCAGGCACAATTATCTCTCCATTTATCTAGGCCCTCTTTGAATTTTCTCAGCACTCTCATAGTTTTCAGTGTACAGGTCTTTTAACAGACCAATCCTTAAGTATTTTGTAATTTTTGATACTATTGTAAATTGAAAACATCAGTTTCCAATAGTTTGTTTCTAGTATATAGAAATACAACTGGTTTTTGTATATTCATAGCTTATCCTTTCACCTTATTAAGTTCACTTACTGGTTCTAGTAGCTATTTATTTATTTATTTATTTATTTATTTATTATTTATTTATTATTTTTGGTAAATCCTATTGGATTTTCTACATAACCAATCATGTCTTCTGAGAATAAAGACAGTTTGATTGTTCCTTTCTAATCTGTATGCCTTTTATTTCTTTTCATTCACTGTTTGAACTGTCTAGAGCCTCCAGTAGAATGTTGAACAGAAGAGGGCAGAGCAGACATCAGGATCATGTTTGCGATTTTAGGAAGAGAGCGTTTAGTCTTCAACTATTAAGTATGATGTAGATGTAGGCTGAGAAATTCACTTCTATTCCTGCTTTGCTGAGTGCTTTTTTTTTTAATCAGTAATACATAAACTATATTTTTCCTTTTTTCTTTTTTAATAAGTTTACTTATATTGATTGATTTTCAAGTGTTAAAGCAACGCTGCATTCCTTGGATAAACCCATTTGGTAATATGTACTACTATCATTTTTGACATGATATGATATTAATATGATATCATATTGTTGGATTGAATTTGTTAAAATTTTGTTCAGAATTTTTTGCATATATTATATTCACGAGGGATAGCCATGTGTAGTTTCTTTTCTTATAATGCTTTTGTCTGGTTTTGTTATCAGAATAAAGCTAGTCTCATCAGATGAATTGGGTAATACTCTTCTTTTAATTTTCTGGAAGAAAAAGTTGGCATTATTTCTACCTTAATTATTTGGTAGAAATCACCAGTAAAGTCACCTGGGTCTATAATTTTCTTTGTGGAAACTTTTAAAATACAAATACAATTTCTTTAATAGATATTGGGCCATTCAGATTATTTATTTCTTCTTGAGTGATATTTGGTAGTTTGTGTCGTTCAAGGAATTGGGCGACTTATCTTAAGCTGTCAAATTTATTAGCATGAGGTTGTAGATAACATTTCCTTAATATATGTACAATCTATAGTGGTGTCACCTCTCTCAATCTTCGTAATGGTAATTTATGTCTTCTCTCTATTTTAATACTAAATCTGGCTGGAGGTGTATCAATTTTATTGATCTTCCTAAAAACAAGCTTTTGATTTCATTGATTTTCCCTATTTTTTTCTCTATTTTCTAATTCATTTCTTTCCACTCAGCTCTGTATTATTTTCTTCCTTTTCCTTACTTTGGGTCTTACTTGGTCACCTTTTCTATATCTTAAGGTAGACACTGTGGTCAAATAGTTTTGTATCACCTTCTCTTTTTCAAAAACTTTAATTACACTTATATTAGGCTGCCAGAAATTGTCCAAAAAGTCACTGATATTTGCCTCACTTTTTAAAATTCTCTTTTCTCTGCATTTTATTTTTTAATGTTCCTAAAGTTAACTAATCTTTTCTTCCTTATTGTATAATCAGATGTTAATCCTGTCCAATGTATTTTTGTTCTTACACATTGTAGTTTTCAACTCCAGAAGTTTGATTTTGTTATTTTTTATATTCTCACTGTCTCTACTTAATTTTTTGAATATATGGAACACAGTAATAACAACTGCTTTAATTGATCTTGTCTGCTAATTCCAACATCTCTGTCAGTTCTGAGTCAATCTGAATTGGTTGATTTATCCACTCATATGGTTTATATTTTCCAATTTCTTTGCATGTCTGGTAATTTTCTATTCGATGCCAGACATTGTGTATCTTACCTTTTTTAAAAAAAGATATCTTTTAATTCTTATAAATATTTTTGATCTTCGTTCTGGGATGCAGTTAGGTGGTTAGAAACGTGATAATTCTCTCAGATCTTGGTTTTAAGATTCGGTAGCTAAGGCAAGAGTGTGCATAGCCTAGGGCTAATTATTCCTTACTAGTGAGGCAAGAGCTTTCTGAGTACGCTACCCAATGCCTTATGAATCTTGAGATTTTCCAGCTTGGCTAGTAGAATCAGACACTATTTCCAATCCTATTTGAGCTCTGGGCACTGTTACCTCTAATCCCTCCAAGTTCTTTCCCTTGCTACCAGTAGTTTCTTTTGTATTGATCAATACTCAGCTTAATACTCAAGGGAGACCCTCTGTAGATCTTTCAACCCCTTTCTCTGTTCAGCTCACTTTGTTTACCATCTCTTAAGGGTACTGATTTTTGTTGTCTGATGTACAGTGTCTTGCAAACTGACGTTTTATGCATTTTGCCCTTGTTTTGGTTGTTTCTGGGTAGGGTAACTCTGGTCCCTGTTACTCATCTTGGTCAGGAATATGTCTTATGTTTCTTTTTCTTTTTGCTATTTTTTTCCTTTCCAAATGGGCTATCTGGATAGAAAAACCTTAGCACTGTAATAATCCCATGGTCCTGCCCAACATTCTGTCTATGGGTTCAGCAGGGTCGTTTCATTTTATACATGATTTACAATTTTGTTGCAGTGTTTTTAGAAGTGGCACAGAGCCTTAACTCAATGCGAATGGTTCTATCCTAAACATGGCACATGTATATACTGGCATTTACATATAGAATATGTATATTTTATAAGTAATAAATACAGTAGTATTTGCAGTAGGAAATCTAGGATAGATTTAAAATCATCTTTCCTGATAATTTTTTGCACTTCAGAAACCATTGTATTAAAACACTGTTTCGAAAATTAAAATTGGCAAATTTATAGCAAGCTCCTTCTGGAGAAAATTTACTTTACTCATCCTTTATCATACGAGTGGGTCCAGATTTCTTACTAGGACAATTTTTAATGTGGAAAGTTAGAAATATCTTCCCTCAGTGTAACCTAGGTGTCCCAAATCTTGAGATTTCAGATTTCAAGAAGTAGATGCTGAAGTAATTTACAGTTTTACAGCAATACCCTGAGCATAGTGAAAGCCTCCTGTATATTTGAGTTTTAATGTGTCTTTTCCTGAACAATTACATCTTAAGAAATTAGAATTCCTAATTTTTACAGCTAACCATTTAGAAGGAGATTGGTCTACTAATGAATTCTACCTGCATGGAAAAGGAATATGTGTCTCTGTCCATTCAAAAGAACAGTTCAAATATGACATTTGGGAAATCTACCTCAAATTTGGTTTGAAACCTGTACATAATTTTATACTTAGTATTTCTATGTTATATTTTCTAATAGGTTTTTAGTTCTGAGATCTAAATTTTGAGGTTTCTCAGCAGCCTGTGAAACTTTCTGCTGTACTTTTCCTTGCCTATTGTACAGACAACAGTAAGGGCATTATAAATTAATTACCTTATAAGACATACTTCATCTATCCTATATCCAAGAAATATGAAAAATACAAAAAAATCTATAGAAAAATGGAGACAACTACCATAACTTTATAGGTCCGAATTCAAACACTGCTAAGAACATATTTTAAAGTCAGTATTAAAAATATATGTAGCATGTTCTTTTTTTTTTAACATCTTTATTGGAGTATAATTGCTTTACAGTGTTGTGTTATAGTTTCTGCTGTATAACAAAATGAATCAGCTATATGCATACGTATATACCCATATCCCCTCCCTTTTGTGTCTCCCTCCCACCCTCCTTATCCCACCCCTCTAGGTGGTCACAAAGCACTGAGCTGATTTCCCTGTGCTCTGCGGCTGCTTCCCACTAGCTATCTATTTTACATTTGGTAGTGTATATATGTCAATGCTATTCTCTCACTCCTTGTCCCAGCTTACCCTTCCCCCTCCCCATGTCCTCAGGTCCATTCTCTACATCTGCATCTTTATTCCTGTCCTGCCCCTAGGTTCATCAGAACCATTTTTTTCTTTTATATTCCACATATATGTGTTAACATATGGTATTTGTTTTTCTCTTTCTGACGTACTTCACTCTGTATGACAGACTCTAGGTCCATCCACCTCACTACAAATAACTCAATTTTGTTTCTTTTTATGGCTGAGTAATATTCCATTGTATATATGTGCCACGTCTTCTTTATCCATTCATCTGTTGATGGACACTTTTGTTGTAGCATATTCTTTAAACTGCCAGTCTCTGACATTAGTGACCATTTAGGGAAGAAAGTTGTACTTCAGTGCTCATGATTGGCTTACATACTGAAATATAAGATGTAGACATCTGACTGTTATGATCTAGAATTTAAGATTCAAGCCACACCTGGGAGGAGAAGGATAGGAGGCAGAGAGATTAATTAGAAAACAGACTTGCCTCAAGTGGTGCTGCTGCAGCATCCTGGGGGACCATACAGACTCTCCTCAGTCATCACCCATCTCTCACCTGTTGAGTAGTCCTGCAGAGATGGGAAACACTAACCTGCGATCTAAGTGGCTCCTGCAAAACAAGTGACAACAATGGAGGCTGTGAAAACCCATTGCAGAGCAAATGGCCCATCTAGACAGACCTGGAATAAGAGACATGTAGAGTTCATGTGTGGACTGGAATTGACATTGGAAATTGTTTATAACCAACCATTCATAAATCTCATGACTGCAACTAACCCCTACTTTTTTCTCATTGTCAATTTTGTACTGAAGGAAGAAAAAAAAAAAAAAACAAAGAGAGGAAAGGAAAAAAGGAAGGGAGGAAGGGAGGAAGGGAGGAAGAGTCAGCCTGCTGTTATATCCAGAGAGACAAAGAGAAATGAGGGAGCATTAAATAAATTCATGGAGAACCTTGCCTGGGGCTGATGGCCACCCAGTGGATTAGAAATTCTTTTTACCCATTTTTGTTTCTTTCCTCACATAAAAATAGCAAACAGTATGTGACACACTATAGTTTGTGTACAATTATTATTAAAATAAACTTGATAAGGTATTTTAAATATTTATGAGTATAAAGACTGCACTTTGAAGCCATTGGCTCAATATTGCTTACTTACCCTATCTGTTTTGAAAATTGTAGGATTTAAAATCAGGGAAAAAATGCAAAACTTAGATAAATTTCTAAAACATAATTATTTCTTAACACAAGTGAATTTGTTTTTTGGACATCCTAGTGGGTCAGAAATGGAAAAATAAAACTTTATTCTAGAATGATTTGCTTCTGTCACCCAAGAAGCTTCTTAATCATGTTCTGTCACCATTGGTTGTGATATTAAATTAGGATCAATAAATCCATAAAGTAATTTTGTCTCAAGTAATCACAAAATGTAAACATAGCTCTCCACTCATGCCTGGTATGACATTTTATAACATCTTATCAATGCCCCTATCTGTAACACGGTGTAATACAGGGGTTCTCAAACTAATGACATTTTGGACAACATAATCTTTTGGTGTAGGGGGCTAAGGGGGGGTGGTCCTTTGCGTTGTTGCATGATTAGCTGCATCCCTATCCTTTACCCACTAGATGTGAGTTGCCCTCCAGCAGTCATGAGGATCAAAACATCTCCAGACATTGACAAAAGTCCCCCAGTTGAGAACCATTGGTATAATGGAACAAACAGGCTTGTGGTGTTAGAGAGACCTGAGCATGAATAACAACTCTCCCACCTACTAGTTGTGAAAACTTGAGCACATTACCGATACTAAAGAGTTTGGTTTCTGTGAGGATTAAGTGAGATTAGGTATAACAAGTGCGTAGCAAGGTCAGGGCGTGGCTCATAATAGACGCTCAACAATTTTAACCCCCCTCAGCCCCATTCATTCTGCAAACATTCATCCAAGATAATAATGGTGGATTTAGATTTTAAACACCTGGAAGAGAGGAGGAATCTAGTACAGCACCCAGGTGCTTAGTAAATAGTTTTCAGTGATGATATGTATATGCTATAAAGATAATACTAACACCATCTTGATTCTCCATGCTCCATGAAGATACATCTATTTTTAAAATCAATTTAAGAAAAGTTTTCATGCTACTCTCTCTTACTTTCTCTTGCAAAGTTGAAAGGAAACATTTGATATTCAGTGTTCACAAAAATGTAGTGTAGCCTCTTGATAACAGTGCTCTGTATGAAACAAAATCAAAAGAAAATTATATAACAAGAGAATGTTCATGGCACCATTTTAAACATTAATTCCTTTTGAAAGTAGAGTAGAACATGTAATTTATACTGTATTCAACCTGTTTAAAGGGATGCTTTCCAGATACTATGATTTTCCTTTATATTCTTTGCTATCTGTTTTGACTTTATAACCATTACGAGTAGCTATTAGTAAGAAGGAAGATGTCTCAGGTATTAAAGTGATTGGAAGAAAGTACAATGACTCCTTCTTCCTGAGCATATTTTTACTACAAGTTGATACCAGTTCAAATGTGATGCCAATTCTCACAGCTTTAGTTATCACGGAGGATTTTGCAGCCATCTTGGAATATGAGTAAAAACATTTTTAGTCAGAAATTTCACTCTTAACTGAGGAGCATAATGTGGCAAGATTCACTTTGGGGAATTTTAGTAGGTGGCAAAAAATGTAATCTATTTAGGTATTAAGTTGAACATAGGCCTGAATAATGTGGTTAAGAATAATTGGGATCCAATTATTCAAAGCTTCAAAGAGGACTTTGACAAGTGGAATTCCCTAAATTTACATTTGTGGGGTAAAGCTGGAGTGCTGAAATGATTTCAGCACCACAGTTTAATTTCCTGCCTCCCTTGGTCCCTTTGGGAGATACTTTTCAGTAAATTGGAGAAATTTATTTCTACATTTATATGGAAAGAAATGAAAGGCAAAACTGAGTTCTTCTGAAGGAAGGGCTAGGTTAAAGCCAGAAGGGGTGTGTGTGTGTGTGTGTGTGTGTGTGTGTGTGTGTGTGTGTGTGTGTGTGTGAGAGAGAGAGACAGACAGAGACAGAGACAGAGACACAGCGACAAGGTAAACCCTGGCGACAGTTTTCTCTAGATATTACTTTTAAAACTCTAACACAGTTTCTCCATTTAGCAGATACTCCAGACCATAACAACGGCTAGTTTGTATTTTTCAGCCACTTTCACTATCTGTACAATTGACTATGGTTAAATCAGTTATCCATCAGGTTGTTGGTTGTTGAGCTGGTCAAAGTAATTTAATTGATTTGAATTATCCCAAGAAACATGAATAAAGGTAATTTAGCACATGTGAGAAGGAGGAGGAGAACTACATTTTATTTATACTAGTTGTTTCCCCAGTACTATTCCAAAGACTTTAGACATGGTATCTATTAAAGGCTCCACTTTCTATATTTTTTATTTTTTTTAAGTTTCTGCTTTTTAAATTTACTTTATTTTATTTTATTTTTTTATTTTTAATTTATTTTTTATTTTTTGGCTGCGTTGGGTCTTCATTGCTGCGTGCGGGCTTTCCTCTAGTTGCGGCGAGCGGGGGCTACTCTTTGTTTCGGTGCGTGGGCTTTTCTCACTGCGGTGGCTTCTCTTGTTGTGGAGCACGGGCTCTAGGTGCGTGGGCTTCAGTAGCTTTGGTGCGCGGGCTCAGTAGTTGTGGTGCATGGGCTTAGTTGCTCAGCAGCATGTGGGATCTTCCCGGACCAGGGCTCTAACCCACGTCCCCTGCATTGGCAGGCAGATTCTTAACCACTGCACCACCAGGGAAGTCCCATCTACTTTATATATTTTTAAAATGAGTATTGGAAAGATTAAACTTTTTTATTAGGGTCACACAGCTGCTATATATATTTGGGTCAGGAATGTGAAAACGGTTCTGTCTGATCCCTAGGATTTTAACACAGACCATAATAAGTATGCATCAAACTGTGTTGATATAAAGAACATAGTTGGGTAGACTGCTATAGCTAAATCTAAGCCAAGTTAGAAAATGTTAGGGGAAATAAGATTAAAAATAGAGCAATTATGAGCACAGATACAATAGCATTTTGTCATTGTTGTTTAAAATAGTGTCTACCATTTAATAAATATGTTATTTAATTCTCACAACTCTTTGGGGTAGGAATTTAGACCACTTTACAGATGAGGAAACTGAAAGTCACAGAGACTAAATGTTGACCCCAAATCACACAATCAGGAGGTTACAGAGTCAGAATTCCAACTCTGGCAACCTGGCTTCAAAGCCCAGCTCTTTAGCAGCTCACAAAGCATCTTATTTCCAGGAACCTCTCACTCCCTGATGCATTCCAAGTGGAGTGGAGACTGTGGCAAACCTACCTGTGTATCTCTCCTCCCCTCTCCCCATTCCTCTTTTTAGTCCAAGCACCCATGAGATGAAAAGCACAGAAGTGGCCATGAGCCACTCTGTTCACTGGGACAGGTGGGAAGGATACTGGACAATCGTGTGAATGTGTGTAGATTACAAAAGCCTCCGGATGATTTCAGTTGGGGAGTTCATTTTTCTTTTCTCCCCATATCCACATCATAGCCTTCCTGAAATACTACATCATCCTCCGCCCTGGTACCACCCAGGCCCAGGTCCTTGGGCACCAAGCACTGTGTGCTCTGCACTGAGCTGGTGGCAGTTGTCCCGATTAATCTCACTCTGGAGGTGGCTTTGCTCGTTCATTGAGGATTGTTCCTATGTCTTTGAAGGAACAAGAAAAGCTTGAGTTTCATTACAGAGGATTCAAATTAGGTCTACTCTCTAATTACTGTACTGGGGTTTGTTGTTCTGTTTTTATTTGCTGGTTTTCTTAAAAGATGATGGTCTGCCAGCCCCATGTTGTGAAAATATCATTGCTCTGTCTAGACAGGCTTTCCTCAGTGTTCAGAGACTCTGAATGACAGAGCTGGAAGGGACTGGAGACAGCCATGCTGGGCTAAGTCTCTTTCAGTGCTTAGGAAACTCAAAGATGGGTAAGTGAACTGACTGACTAGGCATCTAAGACAGGGACCGTTCTCTCCTTTGCGACATCACCTGGCTGCGCAGATTCCATGGATAAGCTGTGCTCCTGCATCTGCGCCTTCTCTATGGCAGGTTCCTACCATGGTTCCTAAGGCAAGTTAAACAAATAATTTTTAATGTTCATTTTTATTTCAAGACACTTGGAAGCATATAGTATAAATCTCTCTCTCTCTCTCTCTATGTATATGTATATATAATGTATCCTCTGTTTTAGGATTTAAACATGAATAAAATGAAAATAGTCTAGCCTGAGGAATGGGGTTTAGTAGAACTGAGCATTTACTGCTGTACTGTCAGAGCTGATAATCTAGGGTCTTTCTTAGGTAATTACTTATCAATGCCTCTTTCTTTTTTTCTTTTTTAAAATTGAGATATCATGCATATAACAAAATTTACCCCTTTAAAGTGTAAAATTCAGTGTTATTTAGTATGTTCACAAAGTTGTGTAATCATCACCACTATCTAATTCCAGAACATTTTCATTACCCCCAAAAGAAACCCCATGCATATTAGCAGTCACTTCTATTTTGCTCTCCCCTCAGCCCCTGGCAACCAGTAATCTATTTTCCATCCCTGTGGATTTGCCTATGCTGGCATTTCATATAAATGGAATCATACAATACGTGGCCTTTTGTGTCTGGCTTCTTTCACTCAGCATATGTTTTCCAAGGTTCATCATGTTGTAGCATGTATCAGCATTTCATTCCTTTTTATGACTGAAGAATATTCCCTTATATAAATATACCACATTGTTTATCCATTAGTTAAGTGAGGGACATTTGAGTTGTTTCTACTTTTTGACTGTTATGAATAACACTGTATGAGCATTCATGTGCAAGTTTTTATGTAGATGTATGTTTTCATTTCTCTTGAATATATACTTAGGAGTGGAATTCCTACACTGTATGGTAAATGTATATTTAACATAAAGAACTGCCAAACTGTTTTCCAAAGCAGCAACATCATTTTACATTCCAACCAGCAATGTGTGAGAGTTCCAATTTCTCCAAATCCTTGCCAACCCATGATATTGTCTGTGTTTTAGATTACAGCAATCCTAGTAGATGTGATGTGGTATTTCATTGTGGTTTTGATTTGCTTCTCCCTGGTGGCTAATGGTGTCAAGCATCTTTTCACATACTTAATTGGCCATTTTTATAGCTTCTTTGGAGAAATGTCTAGTCAAATATATTCTAGTTGTATTGTTTGTCCTTTATTGTTGAATTGTAAGAGTTCTTTATGCATTCTGGGTAGTAGTCTCTTATCAGTTGTATGATTTGCAGATATTTCCCCCATTCTGTGTGTTGTCTTTACACTTTCTTGATGATATCCTTTGAAACACAAAATTTTAAAATATTGATGAAGTCTAATTTACCTGTTCTTTTTGTGGCTTGTGCTTTTGATGTCGTATCTAAGAAACCTCTGCCTAATCTGAGGTCACAAAGAATTATGCCTATGTTTTCTTCTAAGAATTTTGTAGTTTTAGATATTACACCTAGGTCTATGATCCATTTTGAGTTAACTTTTGTATGTGGTGTGAGATAGAGTTCCAACTTCAGTCTTTTGTATGAGTATATCTAGTTGTCCCAGCACCATTTGTTGAAAAGACTGTTCTTTCTCCCATTGAATTGGCTTGGTTTCCTTGTCAGTTGACTATGAAAGTAAGAGGTTATTTCTGTACTCTCAATTCTATTCCATTGATATATATGTCTATTCTGTGACAGTATCACGCTGTCTTTATTGCTGTAGTACTGTATTGTATAGTATTGTAGTAATTTTTTAAATAGGGAACTATAAGTTCTCCAGCTTTGTTCTTCTTTTTCAAGATTGTTTGGCTTGCATTTCTATATGAATTTTAGAATCACCTTTTCATTCTTTTTTAAGGCATCTGGGATCTTAAAAGGGATTACATTGAATTTGTAGACCAATTTGGAGAGTATTGGTCATCTTAACAATACTTAATTTTCCAATCTATGAACATGGGATGTTTTTCCATTTATTTAGGTCTTCTTTAATTTCTTTCAATGATGTTTTGTAGTTTTCAGTGAACAAATCTTGCCCTTTTCTTGTCAAATTTATTCCTAAGTGTTTTATCTTTTTGGATGTACTGTATATGAAATTGTTTTTTAAATTTCATTTTCAGATAGTTTGTTTGGATGTCTTATTCCAATGAAACAGACTTTCTGCTTCATTACACCCAACTGTTAGTTTCCTGTTGTATCATAGACAAGAATAGTTAGGGAGTAGAAACCTTTCTTTATGCACTCATTTATACCTTTCTCCTCTGTAGGCTTTTTTCCCAAGTACTTGAACTATTAATGAAAGGGACAGATTTAAATTTCATAATATTTTCCCTTCCACTGCTCATCCTAAGATAGAGGTGCTAATAAACAACAGTGTCCATTAAGCAACCTAAGTTGTTACCCTAAAAGTCATGCGGTAGAGAAAAAGAATGACACATTTTTTTCCAAAGCATGTTATGGAAATATTCTCATTGTAGTGCAAAGATTATCAACTATCGAGACAAGCTGCTTCCTTCTTAGAATTTGCTTGAAAAATTCAGAATCCAAGGGAAGAAATCTAATGCTCAAAGTTAGCTACATTATTGCCTCTTTAAGTGTCTCCCAAAAGAACTGTTCAGTAACAGTTTAGCTGTTGTGTCACTCCCTACTAGTCCTGCCATTTTTCTAACTCATTTAGACAAGAATATCTGGTCTTCATGGTGTATTACATGTATTTACCATTTATTAATCTAATGCGATAAAAACTACTTAGCCTAGTTTTAGGACAATGGCTCATTTGACCCTTGGAACAGCTTTACAGAATTTTTTTGGTAACAGTTTTATAGCAAAGACTCTTTAGTTATGGTAAAACCACAAAGTCTTGGAATAGAAATCAGAAGACTTGGTTTCAAAGTGACCCTGCAGAACAAAACCACATATGCACACAGAGGAAAAAAGAAAATACTACACTCACACATATGCACACACATGCACATCCACATCCACACAAAACTGCCTTTTACAAAACCCTCTTTTGAAATTGCATCCCTCCTCTAGCTACCATTCAATCTTCCCTTCTTTCTTTAGACTTCTCAATAGTGTGAGCTAGCCCTCTGTCTCCATTTCATTCTCCCATTTTTTCCTAAACCCACAACAATATGGTTTCTACCATTACCTCCATGAAGATGACCTAGATAAAGTCACCAATAGCCTCCTATTTGCAAAAGCTAATGGGCAATTTTCAGCACCTATCTTAATGGACCACATATAATATTGCAAATTAGCTCCTCCCTTTTAAAGCCTCTTATTCCCTTATGGTTTCTGAAATAACACATTCTTTGGGTTCTTCTTGTACCTCTCCAGTCATTCCTTCTTGCTCTCCTTTATGGACTCTTCTCCCTCCACTAATTGTTTCTCATCAACCTCCATGTATGGGTTCTATTAGCACCTGTGTTCAACTGATTTTCATACCCATGGATCCAGGCTTCAGACTCATAAGTCTAACTGTCTACTGGGCATCTCCAACTTAACATCTACCAGCACCACAAACTACGTGTTCAAATTCTAGCTCTTGATCTTTGGCAGTCAGACCTCCCTTTCTCTTCATATTAACTATCCCTGTGAATGGTATTGTCATTTCTCCAGAAGAGTCATAGCTTTTCTCCCTCTCCCTTTTACCCTTTAGTAAAAGTTCATTTTGTATTAATTCCTTCTCATAAACAACTCTTAAATCTATTCTCCCCATTACCACTGCCTCTTAGTCGGGCCTCATCATCTTTCTTACCTGGATTGCTTAGTAGTCTTCTAACTCTTCTCTATGTTAACACTTTCAGAGCCCATAATACATTCTCCAACAACAGTCAGAGTGCTCTTTCTAAACCACAAATCTGGCTATGTCTGTCCTTGTTTAACACACTTCAAAGGCTTTCCTTTGGATTTAATATTAACTTTAAATGTTTTAATTTGACTTATAAAACCTTGTTGTTTACTTCTTTGGCTTTACTATTCATAGAGCTATAATTTTGCACTCCATTCACCTATCATTTGAAACCTGTTCAGATCTTCACACACATGATCCTCTTCTTCACGGTCAGCCTTCTGTGTCTGCTCTACCCCCTGCCTGGAATATTTTAACCATTGTCCCCTGTGTTCTGACAGTCTGTTTATTTATTTATTTATTTATTTATTTATTTATTTATTTATTTATTTACATATTTTTTGGCTGCGTTGGGTCTTCATTGCCGCGCGCAGGCTTTCTCTAGTTGCGGCGAGCGGGGGCTACTCTTTGTTGTGGTGTGCGGTCTTCTCATTGTGGTGGCTTCTCTTGTTGTGGAGCACCAGCTCTTAGCGTGGAGGCTCAGTAGTTGTGGCGCACGGGCTTAGTTGCTCCACGGCATGTGGGATCTTCCTGGACCAGGGCTCGAACCTGTGTCCCCTGCATTGGCAGGCGGATTCTTAACCACTGCTCCACCAGGGAAGTCCTGCCAGTCTCTACTGAGACAACTTTTCCTTAGTTTAGTTATTTCTTCCTCTGTTCCTCTGCAAACTTTCACTGAACGTACCATCTGAAACCTAAGCTATATATCGCTCCTATGTGATCCCATGACACCGCTTTACTCTTATTGCTGCATTTTTACACTGTTTACTCATCTAGTAGTTAAGTACACAAGATTGTAACCAATTTGAAGGTAGGAATTATGACTGGTTTAAAACTGTATCCTAAGAGCCTTTTTCTGGGCCTGGCACAACGTAGGTACTCAAAAAATTTCCTGAACGAATAGATAAGTAAACAGATGAAGTGTATGGGCTCATCACTAAACATCTCTGAGTCTCACTGTCTTTACTCATCAAATGCGTTTAAGAATCCTTCTTCAGAGGATTCTTTTGAGAATTAAATGAGATGAAAAATGTGAAAACATACTGTTCGATTTCTGGCACAATGTACATGCTCCAAAAATGTTTCTGCAATCCAAGTCTGAGTCTCTTCCACCTTAAGTATAGCTTAGTCACAAATGAATGCTTTATATTGAAACATTTTTAGAACTCTTCCTGCTTGGGGAGGCATCCTTTAAACCCAAGGCAGACTTCTTTAAAGTCAGATCATGTTATTCTTGTGGTGTTGGTCAGAATTCTGAGACTCCAAAGTAGAACCCAAGACATTTAACATGATCTGTATAGATGGTTTTTATATCAGACATGAATTTTAAATGTCTGTATATATTCAGCACAGGGCAGAAAGAAGCAACCCCTGGGGCAATGCAATGGGACATCTTTTGAATAGACTTTTGGGTACTACCAGACCAGACATTGAAATGAATTAAGTAAACCATTTGTTCATTTGTTTAGAGTCATTGAAATGCTTTGCTTTAAATTTCTCCCTTGGCCATCATTCCAATTAAGTGGGTAAACCATTTCTCAGGGTGCTATTTTAATGGAATCTATTGTCCTTTTTATCTATTTATCTATACATCTACTAAATCTGTGTTTAACATTTTGGTTGGGTTGTAAGCATAGAGAAAAATGCTATTACTTAATTTTTATTTAATAGGTTTAATAGAGTTTTTGGTGTAGGGAATTTTGTGGCAATCTAAATTCAATAGCAGGTTTTGGTCAGCCTCTACCCCTTCCTTCTTTCTACTACTCTGAAGCCCAACTCCTAGCTCTCTATGTTATCTCCACCTCAAAGGCAAAGAAATAAAATGGGAAGACTAAAAACCTTAGAAGGATTCTATAGGGTGTTGTGCCTATTTATTGGAAATAGGCCTACATAGGACACAGCTCCCTGAGTCATGTTAGGGGAATGGCTACAAAAATATGGTACATCTGTATAATGTGAAATTATTCACCATTAAAAGTCAAGCTTTCAAAATGTTCTTAATGAGAAAGGAAATTAGAAAATGATAAAAGTGAAAAGCAGGATATTTTAAAGGAAATTATGTAACACACATACAACTACATCTGCAATAAAAAGATCAGAAGGAAATACAACATTTAATGGCAATGACATTACAGGTATTCCAATTCTCTTCTTTAATTCATTCGCTGGGTTTTTTGAAACTTCAGTCATGAACTGAGGGTACTTTTACAGCTGGAAAAATTACTCAAGAGAAATAAACAGTGAAACAGTTCAGAATGCGATTCCACACGCAGTTACTGTATCCATATTATTCAGAACAGTATAACCTGGGATCTGCTAGAAGGAGAGACACATATTGTTAAGTAACAACAATATGAAAGATAGAAGCTTAAGTTTTCAGGCCTGCTCACGTGCACCAGCCCCTTGAGTCCGGGGAGTTGCTGGTGCAGGTGCAGGTTCTAGGTGGGGAGGGGAAACCAGGTTGCAGCCAGGAATCCCTTCTATGTAAACATAAAGAGGTCTCAGGAGAAAGGAATTCAAGTCTCCAAGGCTCTAAGAAATTGTGGTTTCTTTTCTCAATCTAAAATAAATGATCACTTCTGTGAAAGTTGCTTCGTATTTTTGTAAAAGTCCATCCAATTGTATTGGTTTGGGCCCCACTGCACCTGGATTTTCCCTGATGACGGAGAATCACAGCTGACTTGCTTTCAGAACATGAGAAGGGGTGGTTAATTTTTGAACTAGTGGGGTTGGGGAAGGTTCCAGAGGCAAAGCCAATCAATGCATGAGACCACAACTTCTTGAACTGCGCATGGACAAAATTTGCCCTGACTGGATGGAGCCTTATTCCTTTTCAGGAATATATTAGATATACTACCAAATACTAATGATAATAACTGCTTGACTCTTTTTCATTTGTGAACACTGGCTTTCTCAGAAGCACTGCGAAGTCGGGAGTACCTTCCCAACCTGTTACACAGCCATGAAGTGCCAGCACTGCCACGTGAACCAGAGCTGCCCCCAGTTCTCATCCAGTACACCACAGTGCATTTTAGGTCCTCTTAACAATTCCCCTATTCTTTTCTAAAAAGAGGAAAAGGTACCTCTAAAAAATGTGTTCTGTTTTCCTGCCCTGTAACTTTCCTAATGTTCCGAAGGCAAACGCTTTCAAATATGAAGTGCCTCGGGTTAGCCAATTTGTCCCCCTCATACCAATAAACAAAATTACCCAGACTCCAGCCCTAACTGCACACGTATTCGAAGCCACATTTGAAATAGAGCATAATGGCGCTTCTACAGCCTTTCGCTTTGTGTGTGTGGCGGGGGGAGGGCACAGTGACAGTCTTAAAATAGGATTTGGAAGAAACAAATCAGAAACGATTAGGATAGACCTCATGGACAGCCGATTCTCCCATCTTTCTTCTCTGAAGCCCTCCATGCACCGACTTGTAACAGTGCTTAACGGCATGTGTCTGGTTGGAAACATCTAAAAGATGAGAGAGTGAAAATACACGAGCCACCACGACTGGCTGGATAGAAACTCTGATCAGGGACTAATCTGTGTTACCTCACTAGGAGCCTAAGTTGGAGTGATCTGCCAAGGGTCAAATAGATAACTATCTCTGCAAAAGGGGAACAGATAGGAAGGAAAGGAGGTAGGGAGAAGAGGAAAGAAGGAGTTCACAGCAAGGAGGTCAGAAATAAGCCTGGAACTGAAATCTTGGAAGGAAGGAGAATAATTTATTTATTTACTTAATACTCCTTTCCCCTTCTCTCCCAAATGGGAGTACTATTAGAATAAAGGAAAAAGAAAGCTGATGACCTATTAGCAGCTATAAAGTTTAGGACTTCTTTCATTAGGATGTGGTGTTGCTATGGCGGGTTTTTCCGTCTCCATGCTCTTTGTAGCTTGGGGGCATGTCACACACTTGTGAGAACTTTACCCGGTTGTTGATGCAATATTGTGTCAGCAACTGAGTGATTTGTTTTTCCTCTGGACATTGATTGAAGAAATTCTTATTACACTTTATAGCTTGCTTGGCCTTCGTATGAGAGTCAAGACATAAATTGGACCATAAATTGGCCTCTGTCAGAATCTACAACAGACTGACACCAAATACATGTCACCGGGCTTGTGTTCCAGCTAGCAGCAGGGATCCACTGGTGCTTGTCATCTTGATCAGATGTTCACCTCACTCCCTTTTCCAGTTTGTGCCTCTCCTTTGAAGAAAGTATGGTAAAGACCTTGGCAAATTTGCTGTTTTGATCATCAGTATTATACAGCAAAAACAATACTGGTGGATTTAATTGATTTCCTTCAAGTTAAGTCTCCACTGTGAGTATCAGAGGTAGGATACATATAAATAAAAGTGGATGCAAAGAAAGAAATATATAGTTATACAGAAAGGACAAGAAGGTATACATAGCAGATATATTTATCCCACAAGTAAAGCCCAGACTTGATGATTCATGAGTGGCAGAGATATAGTTGAGTTACAGAGATTTGTTCTCTAGAGTAAGATAAATTTGTCATTTCACTTCCTACCATTACGGACTCTGAGCAGAAAATCAAATATTTTTAAGAGTCGGCTTGTGTTATTAATGAATACATGTAACCATGTGAGTGAGTTAAAAACTTCAGGTTGTTTTACCAAACATAAATATGTATTTCTATTTTGATAAGAGCAAGATTTGGTGATTTATGAAAGAAATTTTGTAATTTTAAATCAGAAAATAAACTTTTTATGTTAATAAATTCACTTTTTAATGATTTTTATCATTTAGAACCACAGTATGGTCTAGACTGGATCTAAAATCACACTCATCCTGCATTTGGAAGGTGTCTTTCAGGTCAATATTCATAAGAAATATTAAGGCATATTTTCTTTGCTGAAAACTTTAATAGAATCCTAGCAGTTTAAAAAATTCAAGATTTTATCAAAATATTTCTTCCAAAAGAAGCTTAAAACCAGGTAGCTTTACAGATGAGTTCCTTCAGTTTTTCAAACACTGGAGAAATTCCACTCTAAATAAACTTTTGAGCATAAGAAAGTCTGGAGGACTGTCAGTTTGTTTCATGGCACCGACATCAAAACCTGCCCCAACCTCACAGCTGCCCCCACTGCAAAACAATCTCATTCATGACCATAGATACAGAGATGCTAAATGAAACCTTAGTTATTTCATCAGGAAAAACGACTACAATGTCACAACCAATGAAGATGGTTTAAAATTAGACACATTTTAGATGTACTGTAACAAAGACCAAATAAAAAATCGTATGCTCAGGGCAATGAATATAGAAAGAAACACATGTTTAATTCACCACCCATTCATTGCTAAGTACTTTTTTTTAACACCACAGAAACTAAGACTAAATAAATAACTTCTTAGTAACAAAATAAATGTTTCTTTGATTTGTTAATTCTATTATTTCTTTTTTTAAAATTTATTTTATTTATTTATTTATTTATTTACAGCTGTGTTGGTTGTTCGTTGCTGTGCACGGGCTTCCTCTAGTTGCGGCGAGCAGGGGCTACTCTTCGTTGTGGTGCGCAGGCTTCTCATTGCGGCAGCTTCTCTTGTTGCGGAGCTCGGGCTCTAGGCACATGGGCTTCAGTAGTTGTGGCTCATGGGCTCAGTAGTTGTGGCTTGTGGGCTCTAGAGCGCAGGCTCAGTAGTTGTGGTGCAGGGGCTTAATTGCTCCGCGGCATGTGGGATCTTCCCAGACCAGGGATCAAACCCGTGTCCCCTTCATTGGCAGGCAGATTCTTAACCACTGCGCCACCAGGGAAGTCCCCAATTCTATTATTTTTGTTTTGAATGAGTTATACATGTAAATGGTACAAAATTCAAGACACATAAGTATATTCATGGAGTATATCCCTACTTCACTGTCCCATCAATCAAACTCCTTCCCAGATACAATCACTGTTACTGCTTTCTGGTTATCCTTCCTGAGATATTCTAAGTGCATACAAATAAATACATAGATATAAAATCTGTTTATTGAACAGAAAATATCATGCCTAATAATAAAATCAGAGACTTTCAAATTAAATACAAGAAAAGGGCTTCCCTGGTGGCGCAGTGGTTGAGAATCTGCCTGCCAATGCAGGGCACACGGGTTCGAGCCCTGGTCTGGGAAGATCCCACATGCCACGGAGCAACTGGGCCCGTGAGCCACAATTACTGAGCCTGCGCGTCTGGAGCCTGTGCTCCGCAACAAGAGAGGCCGCGATAGTGAGAGGCCCGTGCACCGCGATGAAGAGTGGCCCCCGCTTGCCACAACTAGAGGAAGCCCTCGCACAGAAACGAAGACCCAACACAGCCATAAATAAATAAATTAATTTTAAAAAAATACAAGAAAAATCTCCACTCCTTTTAATATATTTTATGAAATTTGTTTACATTACAGTCAGATATAAAACAAAATTTTAAGAAGTCCATATTATTGGAAAGAGATAAGTTACTTTTCTGCAAATTATAGATCAAAACACTTAAAAAATGCTACAGAATAAACTAGAAAATTACTAAAACTACTAAGCAGGTTTTGTAAAGTACCTGGAATCAAGATAATCACATAAAGCCTCTCTACATATAAATATAGTGGAAAATAAAAATCTCATTCACAATGGTAACCAAAACCAAAAAATGTAAATTATTTAGGAGTGAAATTAACAAAAACTATGAGCTTTATAGGTAGAACAATTTAATCCTCTCCTGGGAATCAAAAAAGAAACATATAACAACTGGACATAAAAGCTTGAAAGTATACAGTTGTCCATATTTCTCTAAGTTAATGTACAAATTTAACAAATTACAATCAAAGTATAAATAGTAAATTACTCTTTATAATGTGACCAAATGCTTCTGTAGTTTACCTGAGAAAATAAAAGTATAAAGCCAGTCAATGAAGAAGTTTTAGAAGTCTACTTTCCCAACAAGTTACTGAAATGCATTATAAATCTACATTATTAAAAGCATTAAGGAATAGGTCCAGAAATAGGACAGATCAACAGAAGAGAATAGAAAGTCTAGAGATAGACTTCCCAAATATTACGGGAAGTTAATAGAACAGAAAAGGTGACATTTAAAATATCTTTGGAAAAGGATTATTCAAAAAGTTATTTGTGGGCAAGTGGCTTAACACTTGTAACAGATTAACAGTAGCTCTCTTCTTCACATCATAATAAACTTCCACCCAAATAAACTTCAGATATATTAAAGATTTGAACCTCAAAAATTAAACCATAAAACTATCAGAAGAAAAACAGAACCACTACACACCTATTAGAATGGCCAAAATCCAGAGCACTGACAACACTAAATGCTGACACGGATGTGGAGTAACAGGAATTGTCATTCATTGCTGATGGAAATGCAAGACGGCGCTGTCACTTTGAAGGCAGTTTGGAGTTTCCTACAAAACTAAACAAACGCTTACCATGTGATTCAGTAAATTTGTTCCTTGGTACTTAACCTACAGGAGCTGAAAACTTATGTCCACACAAAAACCTGCACACAGATGTTTATAGCAGCTTTATTCATATTTGCCAAAACTTGGAAGCAACCAAGATGTCCTTCAGTAGGTGAATAAACTGTAATACATCCAGACAGTGGAATACTATCCAGTGCTAAAAAGAAATGAACTATCAAGCCGTGAAAAGACATGGAGGAAACTTACATGCATGTCGCTAAGTAAAAGAAGCCAATCTGAAAAGACTACATACTGTATGATTCCAACTGTATAACATTCTGGAAAAGACAAAACTATGGAGACAGTAAAAATATCAGTGGTTGCCAGGGGTTCAGGGTGAGGGACGGATGAATAAGTAGAGCACAGAGGATTTTTTAAGGTAGTGAAAATACTCTTTGTGATACCATAATGATGGATACATGTTATTATACATTTTTCCAAATCCATAGGATGTACAACACCAAGAGTAAACCTTAATGCCAACTATGGACTTTTGGTGATAGTGATGTATCAGTCATCATCAGGTTCATCAGTTGTAAGAAATGTACCACTCAGGTGGGGATATTGATTATCAAGGAGGCAATGCATGTGCAGGGCAGGGGGGTTATGGGAAATCTCTGTGCCTTCCTCTATATTTTGCTGTAAACCTTAAACTGCTCTAAAATTTTTCTTATAAAAAAATAGATCAATATTTAATATTAGTATAAGCAAAGCCTGTCTAAGCATGACACTGAAAACAAAAACTATAAAGGAAAGGATCAACATATTTTAGTGCATAAAATTAAAATTGTCTTAAAAATTGAAAGGCAAATGAAAAATTTGGAATATTTTCAATGCCTGTGACAAAACCTATGAGGTTCTGGCAACTTTAAAACTTCAAAATGTAAAACACCTCTCGCAAATAATTTAGAAAAATCCAATTACACCAGAGGTCATAAACAACAATTGACACACAAATGCAAATATCTAACACCTTTAAATTGAACAAAAAACTGACATTTTGGGGATGAAATGTGGAAGGGGAGCCCAGATAGGAGAGTGAGAAGAGCAAGGTGGGGAGATTAGGAGCAAAATATGAAGAATTTCTTGGCTGGGGGAGAGTGACTGGGGTAAGTCAGCTAAAGATTAAAAAATGGCCATTGGAACACTGTGACTCAGAAGGGGCAGAAACCATTTTGGACTTGTGGAAGGGGAAGGTAAGGAGGTAAAAGAGTAAATGCAAACAGCTCTTTCGAGATACTTGATTGGAAGGAGGGGGAAGGAAGGGAAGTTAAAGTTAAGATGGGAGAAATATTTGCTGAACAGAAAGAACCAGGGAGGGAGAAGTTGAAGAGATAGAGCAGGGAAAAGAAAACTGATAGAACAGAAGGCATGCGATCCAGAACACTCTCTTTCCAAGTGTGAGGAGGGAAGAGGGAAGGGGTGGATAAAGTGGGGTTTATTTTGTGGGGTTGGGAGCAGGAAGCAGAGGTGTTCCCATCCAACAGTGTCGATATTTCTAATAAAATAGGTGATTATTTGCTAAGAGTGTAAGCGGAGCCTGAAGGGACATGGATTTCAAGATTTGGGAAATTTGATAAGGCTGCTGTGCTGAACGGGACAGAGCAGTGAGGAGGAGAAATGATGATTGCCTGGCATCTTTGAATTTCCATCACGTGAATTTACAGTGACCCCAGACTGCCCAGTCGTGGTTCTCTGCAGTGATGGTTCACATCCTGGGCATATGTACAGGGAGGGACAAATAGAATTTTCCAGGATTTAGCCAGATGAATAGTTATAAAAAGGCTGATGAGATGAAAACTTTGAGGATACCAGGAGGAGAGTTACTGAAGTGAGATATTGTGGAATATGAGTGGAAAGGGAAGGAGATGAAAATATGAGAAGGCTCATCAGTATAGAAAAAGCTGACAAAAAGTTCTGATGAAGCTTTCTCAGAAGATACATAGTTCTTTGTCAAGCTTATGTCAGCTGTTCTCTTCCATATCCCCATACTGGGCAGCACGTCCTTCCTTCTAGACCCCATCTCCCACTGCTCTCTATTGTTTGAGAGCACCCTCTGGAAACCTTGTCTCATAGCTAACCAATGTCCCCGTCTCTTCAAACTCTCACGGAATGTCCTATTCTTCTCCCCCACCACACCCCCGTTATAGTAAAGCCTTTTCTATTCCTGCATGTTAAGAACTAAAGAGAGATTATTGCAAAGAGAGCAAATGCATTATTGGAAGTTGCACTTCAGAGTCTCACTTGCAACTTTCCTAATACCAGAGTTCTTTGTGCTAGTCTATTCAACCCCCTGGAAGTCATCAGGTAGTTCAGGAGCTGATGGAATCCCTGCTGAAACCTTCAAACTAGAAAATGGGAGCTCAAGTTACAGTTTCATTCTCACTTAGAGATTTCTAATGATGAAGAAATTCTAAATGACATCAGGGTGGCTGTGATCATGACAAATTTTAGTTCGGGAGAGAGAAGTCTGGCTTAAATCAAAGTTATACTGCTTCACTTTTTTGTCCTATAGAAAAATCTTTGAGAATCTCCTTGAATCATTTTCTTCGTGTTATTGAAGAGGTCTTTCCAGAATCTCAGTTTGGTCCTAGTTGATAAAGAGGCACCACCGACATGATTCACAGTTCATGAACGTGTCTAATGAATGAGAAACCATATGAAGAATTCTTATGAAGCATGGTTGTTCCCCCAAGTTTGCCTCCTCGCATAATCTTTTCTTCCTTCAAAGTGTTCCTCTCTGAAAATATTTTGTTAAGTTTCCTTTGGGAACTGCAGAACTATCAACCAAAACTGTACCACTGATCAAACACGGTTTTCAAAATTAGTCTTCATCGTGATTCATCTGAGTACTTTAAAAATTTCCTAATAGAATGAAGCAATTTTCTAAGTACTAAATAAGATTTGATCTTCAGCTACCTCCAATTTGGAGCTAAGGCTGATAGTCAAAGTGCTAGACAGACAGACAGGAGTCAGATGACAGGACAAATTGAGTAGGTGAATAAGGAGAGGCAAATGATCTGCTAATTAGAAATCTCTTATATGAATATATATATTATAGTTATATAATATTATATATAATATCCTTATATTAATTAGATATTATTCCTCTTATATATACATATCTACATGCAAACATACATACACTATGAGATATATATTTATATCTTATTGGGAAAATGACAAATTTCAGGGTTGTTTATTATTACTACTATTAGTAATAACTGCCATTTATTGAGCAGTTCATTTGGGCTGTGAACTATGCTAAAGAAATAATTTATATATATTATCCATTACATTCTCACAATAATCCTGTGAGTTAAGTATTGTTAGTCCACTTTTCTGGATCTAACCTCTTCCTCTTAATCTTGTTCCTGCTTCCGAAAACAAACAAACAAAAAATGGTAATCAGCAACCATGATGAATTTAAAATATAGTCTTAACAAAGGGGAGTCAAGAAAAGAAGGAAGAAACGCAGATCCAACATACAAGTGAAAGAGAATGGAAGAGAGTTCTAGGTCAACGGTTCCCAATTTTTAGTGTATAGAGCATTACCCTAGGAAAGTTTTATTTATTTATTTTTTAAATTGAGGTATAGCTGACTTACAATAGTTTATTAGTTTTAGGTGTGCAGCATAGTGACTCAGTACTTTATAGATTATACTCCATTAAAAGTTATTACAAAATAATGGCTATAATTACTGTGCTGTACACTGTATCCTTGTTGCTCATCTATTTTATACATAGTAGTTAGTATCTCTTAATCTCATACTCCTATCTTGACCCTTGGCCCACTTCCCTCTCCCACTGGTAACCACTGGTTTTGTTGTATATAACTACCATCACATTGTAATTTGATGCACTTGAGTTATCTCTTTTCTGGTTGGTATCAGAAAGGATAGAAGGAACCAGGATGGGCAAATCTTTAACAGAGAAATCAACATCCATTCTTTTTCTAACCTTTGATATAGTCACCCAGTAAATATTTACTAAATATCAACTGTGCCCTAGGGTGTGTGATAGGACTAGAACATAAACCAAAAATTAGATATTATTCCTCTCTTCAAAGAATTGAGAGCTCTAGGGGGAGAAAATGTTTAGAAATACTTAAAACCCAATGTGATTCAGACATAGTAAACAAACTTATGGTTACCAAAGGGGGAAAAGGGGTGGAGGAGGGATAAATTAGGAGTTTGGGATTAGCAGATACAAACTACTGTATGTAAAATAAACAATAGGTCCTACTAAATAGCACAGGGAACTATATTCAATATCCTGTAATAAACCATAATGGAAAAGAATATGAAAAAGAAAGAAAACTGAATCACTTTGCTGTACACCAGAAACTAATACAACATTGTAAATCAACTATATTTAAATTAAAAAAAAAACAAAACAAAACTAATGGATAATATGCTTTGGAGGCAGTGAATAGGAAAGATAAACTTCCTCAAGTATTTCCCTTGAGCTTCGTCTAGAAGAGTAAGGGTAGTCATGGAATATGAGGCTGCTGGGCCAGACTGAAGAACTTTGGTTCACTCTACTATGGCCCAAGGTTTGTTAATGCAGAATCCCTGGGAGCTGAATACTTCCTTGGATAGTTACAGAGCATCCATGAGTCACCTGAAATTTGGTGCAAACTCGGGTACTTACTTGTACTTTTCTTGGAAGTTCATATATATTGTCAGACTTGCAAGGGATTCTTGATCTGAAAAGGTTCAAAAGCAAAGCTGTAAATAAAGGGAGATCATTAGAGCTCTTTAAGTCAAGAAATGATACCTGATTTGCCTTTTAGAAATATAACTTTGTCTGTAGGATGGAGAAGAGATGGAGGGAGAGGCCAATGAAAGGGAAACCTCTTGGGGACCTGTTGCAGTGATATAGCTGGTATAGAGGAAGGTAAAGAGGCCTTGCACTCAGGTAAGGGTAATGGAGATGGAGAGGAAAAAATGAACTTGAGAGCCATGTCTATATCCTTAGGACTAATTGAATATAGTGAATGATGGAAAGACAGTCGTCAAGGATGAGTTCCACACCTCTTGCTTTCATGACTCTGTGAAAGTTGTTTGGCCAAAGAGAGAATTCGTGTTTCATTCAATAGACACTACCAAGTACTGAATTCCATTTTGTTCTAGAACTTGTGTTGTGGAGTAAGTAAAAAATGAAGTAGAATAAAGATGAAAATGAAGTAGAGCAGGAGGAGGAGAAAGAGGAGAGGAGGAAAAGAGGAAGAGGAGAAAATATCCTCTCCTCTCAAGACCTTTTTAAGGTAGAGTCAGCTCACACAGGGTCTTATAGGCCATTATGAAACTCGGACTTTTTTATTCCAGGTGAAATTGGGAGCCATTGCAAGGTTTTCAACACAGGATTGCCGTGATCTGACTTACATTTTAAAATGATCGATCTGACTGCTCTCTGTAGAATAAACTGTAGATGGATGGGATTGGAAGCAGTTAAACCAATTATGAGATTATTACGGTAATTCAGGTGAGACAGAATGGTGGTCAGGACCAGGCTGGTTTCATGGAGGGGATAGGAGAAAGAGTCTGATTCTAAATAAATTTTGAAATGGGAGTAACAGGATTTGCCAACATGATTGGATTGGAGTGAAAGATCCAAGAAAGACTTAGGTTTTGACTTGAACAGCTGGGATAATGGAGTTGCCATTGACTGAGATGCAGAATGCTGTGGGAGAAATATGACTGTGGGGAAAAATCAGTTCAGTTTGGAGTTGTTAAGTTTGAGATATCCACCCAGCATCAAAATGGAGATGTCAAGAAGGCAATTGGACACATGAGTTTGGAATTACGAAAGAGATCTGAAGATCTAAATTTGGGAGTTTGTCAGCATATAGGTGATACTTAAAGTCATAAGACTGGCTGAGCTCATAAGGATCTGAGTGTAAGTAAAGAAAAGAAGACCAAAGACTGGGGCACTCTTGTGTTCAGGAGTTGGGCAGAAAGAACTGCCCTTCTAATATTTCTCCTAAATGTGTATTTTCCTGGTATTTTTTTTTTATCAGTGCAGTACCTGAGAGCAAGGGTTTGGGGGTAAGAAAGCCTAGGTTCAACTCCTAACTCCATTACCTATTAATACGTATGACTTTTGTCCAGTTGCTTTATCCTCAGTCCTTGGTTTTCTCATTTTTGAAGTGGAAATAATAAAGTACCTGATTCATATGTTTGTTATGAGGTTAAATGACATAATGTACATTTAAGGTATTTAGAATGGTGCTTGGCACACAGTAAACACTCAATAAATGTTACCTGGTATTATTATCTTGACTTTGCTTCCCGCTGTTCCCTGACACAGGGCCAGAGAACATCCATGCTTTGAGCCAGAGTCCCAGTAATACTCATGCAAGCAATCACAAAGAACATGAACACTTTGAGCCTGAATTTTAACCTCAGTTCTTGTGCAGCTGACTGAGTTACTCTCTAGAACACTCGCTTTCTCTGTGTCTCAACTTCTTCTAAATCCCTGCTCCATCTCCATCACGCTCCTCTTTGATTAAGGTTTTCCTCATGTACCATGGCACTTGATGTCAGGGGATTGGTTTGTCACAGTTATGACCTTGAAGGCAGTTTGTTCCTAAGGGCCACCTTCTAAATGCTTTGTGAGTATCCTGCTGCTCAGGATGGCAATTTAAAACATAAATCCTCAAAACCAGAATGAGATTATCTGTTGTAATCACTGATTGAGAGCCAGTCTTCAGAGCCTACCAACATGGGTCTAAATTCTTCCTAATGGTCTCTTCTCTGCATAAATCTGGGAAGAGTAGCAGAAATGCAATTTCATTGTGAGACACAAGAGGCGAAGGCCCTATAAAAAATTTGGTAACTATACATTGCATATAGCGTGCAGCCATTCTTGTACTTCATCATAAAAATAATATATGCATGTAAATTAAAAATAAATGATGACAAGCAAAGAAATATTGGGAAAATATAATTAAAAATACTGTAACAGCTGACATTAGTGGGTTAGAAAAAATGCAGCTACAGAAGACAGTTCTGAAAATAATGAAGCAATGGAGAATGAAGTTAATGAGATTGAGAAAATGAAAAAAAGACAATTTACAGTACTATCGCACACACACAAAAAATCAAAATATGGGCTCCAATCTGATGTACCCTTATTAAACAGAAGTACGTCTAGCCCTCTTATTTTCATCAAAGTACTGAACGATTTGGTGTGCTCCACTCATCCAGAAAACAGGTTGAATTATAAAAACTATCTTTTAGACATATCAGTAATCCTTGAAGATCAAAATGTCTTTATGCCCACCTGTGGTTCAGAAGCAAATTCTAAGCTGTAAATGAGATAAGCAAAGTAAAAAAAAAAAGAAGGAAAAGTCCATTTGTTTTCTAAGTGTTTCTCTACTAACTGCAGGGCTCTGAACCTAGAGTGGGCATTCTACAAATCTTGATGACAAGGTGCTCACTTTATTTTTGTGCATTATTTTGAAGGACTAACCTTATATCGTGAAACAGATAAATAAATTTGAGAAGAGAAATGGAACCAAGCTATGAAATGATCATGTGGAAAAAAATTCCCCCTTAATTTTTAGAAGGACATGCAAACCAAATTTTTAAGTAATTTTTTATATAATCTATATTTCAAATAATCTATGCTAATTCACTTATTTAGCAATATTTACTGAGCATCTGTTGTTTTTATTTACTGTTGTAAGCACAGGGATAAAAAGAGGTATATAACATAGACTCTGCACTCAGTAATCTTGCACCTTCAGCTGGTAGAGGACCATGCACACGGTCACCATGATCACTGTGCCATATGATGAAAGCTTTAGAGACTGCGCTCAAGGGGCTGCAGTGGCACTAACATGGGAGCACTTGGGCTTTACAGCAGAGAAGACTCTTGAATTGTGACTTGAAGACAGGTGAAAAGTGCCAGAGGAGCCACTGGGAAGAGTAAAGGGTATTTCAGGCAGAGGAGGCCACATGAAGGTAAGAGAGACCTCAGCTCATTCCTGGGCCAACACATCTCTGACTTGGCTCAGGGGGTTAGTGTGAAGAAGGGAGTAGCAGCAGAAAAGGCTGGAGACCTGAGCATAGATCAGGCCATGAAAGACCATGTGTATCTGCTAAGGCATTTAGATTTTATCCAGAATGTGATGAAGCACCTTTGAACAATGTAGAGGAATGACATGAACATATTAGAACAGAAAGATTACTCTGGCTGAAATGTGAAGAATGGTTTGGAGGGAGTCTTACTGCAATTAAGGGAATGATCTAGCTAAAATGAGGATGACAAAGCCTTAAATTAAACCAATAACAAGGATGGCAAAAAAGAGAAATTGAGAGCTATCTAAATGGTTGGTTCAAGCTATGAAGTCTAATTATATTGAAAGAGGAGAAAAATAGGCTTGCAGACTTACATTTTGAAGGAGTAGGTAGTTGATGGAGTTATTTATGAAGATAAGGAGTTCAGGGGAAGGAGAAGGTTTGGGGTAGCAAAGGATGAATTTGGTTTTTTACCTATTTATTTCAAGGGGACTTGGTAACACATGAATAAAGAGGCAGAATACATATTTATGAAGTCCTTGAGAGAAAACTGCTCCAGAGCTTTAGATTTGGGGGGGGGGGGGGGTATTTAATCTATTGACATGTAGTCCACCTAGAGAAGTGGATAGGGTTCTCTCCTCTGTGAGAAGAATAAAGACTGAAGACACAAATATGGCGCTAGTGGAGAAAGAGGAATCATCAAATTGGATTTAAAAAGAGTAGTAAAGGAGTAAGAAGAATCCAGAAGAGCATAGAACCTCAAAAACCAAGTTATCTCTAGCCAATAGGCCCAGTAAAATCAGGGCTCATTTACCTGGCAACCAGGAAGTCAGTGGTGACTCATCCAGGGAAGTTTCTGTGATGGGTTAAGGAAGTGAAGACAGAGAGTGTGCCAACTTGAAGTCAAATTAGGGTCTAATTATTTCAGTTTTCTATTTTTTTAACAATTTTTCTTTTAAAATGAGAGTCCTTTGCCTAATTTTTAAAGTGAAGGGATGGAACCAGTAGAAATAGAGCAGTTACAAGTAATGGGAAAAGAAGAGACAACCATTAGGGCAACAATGCAGAGAAAAGGAGGGGATATGATTGATTGCATAAGTGAAGACATGAATCTTCAGAAGAAAAGAGGCACCTCTTATTCTTGAAGATGAAGGGAAGAAGATGGGAGGGAATTCCAGATATTCAGAGTAAAGTTTTCTAAGCTTTGGTTTACTTTGTAAAGAAATGCAAATAGTAATCATGACTATCTCATAGGGAGGGTTCAAATAGTTATGATTATTATTTCCATAGGGATGGCTGTAAGAATTAAATGAGATAATGCAAATGAAGCGCTCAGCACCAATAGTTATGAACTACTGCTGTTATAATCAGGTACCCATTTTCTTCCTGTCTTCTCCTCCTGACCTGGGCTGTCTCATCACTGCCACCATTACACCCCCACCAATGCCATAACCACTTCCCCAGGATTAATCATACATGTCCTACAGAGAGAAGCTCAAGTTAGACATCCTTCATGAAGAAATCTTCAGCCATTCCAGTCCATGGTTATATTGAGTTCTTAATACATTGAGGTTTGGTATCACACAGGCTGACACTTAAAATTTTCTCATCTGTAAAATGAAGGATTTAGTCTAGGTTATACCAGTTATTGGTAACAGATAACCCTAAATCTCAGTGACCTACCACAACAAAAATTGCTTTTCTAGCTCACACAAAGGCTCCTGGGGATGGGTGGGGCTCTGGGCAGCTGTTCTCCATGCTCCTGACTCTGTGATTCAGGCTTTGTGCCTTTCACCACTGCTAGGGTCTGAATGTTTATGATCCCCTCCAATTCACTTATTGAAAATCTAATGCCTGAGGTGATGATATTAGGAGATAGGGCCTTTGGGAGGTGATTAGGTCCTGAGAGCAGATCCCTCATAAATGGGATTAGTGTCCTTATGAAAGAGACTCCAAAGAGCTAGCTTGTCCCTTCCACCTGTGAGGACACAATGAGAAGTCTGTGACCTGGGAAAGGGCACTCACCCAACTGTGCTGGCACACTGATCTTGGACTTCTGGCCTCCAGAACTGTGAGAAATAAATTTCTGTTGTTCATAAGCCACCCGGTCTATGGTATTTTGTTATGGCAGCCCGAACAGACTAAGACAACCATGAAACTTCCTCCACAATTGCTAAAAAGAAGGGAAATGGAGAAGCATGCTCCAGTTCTTCAATGCTTCTACCAATATGTGACCCGCATCCCTTCCGTTCGCATTTTTTTGTCAAAGCATGCCACATGATCTACCTAAAGTTCAAGAGATTGAGAAATGCAATTTTCCTGGGTACTCAGAAGAGAGGTGAGTCAGAAATATTGGTGAAAAGCAGGAATATCTACTACAAGGAAACTGACTACATAGACTTTAAAGTTCTTCTAGATCTACTATCCCAATTATTTCATGTGTGTTTTCCTTTTCAGTAAGGTTGCAAAATACTTGAGTACAGAGGCTACACCAAATACAAGATAGTCAATCAACAGATGAATGACTGATGCTATTAAAATTTAAGGACAAAATGGATCTTTAGTCAAATTGCATCCACTGTCTCCAAAAATATATATATTAGGTTTTATTTTGAAAGTAAATAAGATATGTAGTCACTGTTCTAAAAGAAGTTTATCCTCTAATTGGGTGATAAATTAGGTACATTTTTGGAAACTACTAAGTAACATATACACATGGGCAAAATAATTTAGTATCCTTGACAGTGGCAAGAGATGGTGCATTGTGGACCTGGGTACTTGTTTTTCTGAGGTACTGACATTTTACTATAATACAAATGTGAGCTCTTTCAGGGTACTGCAGCTCCTGTGGGATAATGTTTTAGGTTTAATAGCTGTAAAATGCAATTCACTACCTCGGATTTGCCTTGGCTGAGGAGTTAAGACAGAGGATGAGCTCATTTATAGAGTCAGCTGCTTAAGGGAGTGGCTAGTCCAGAGAAGGCAGAGTTTCAGGAGGGCCAGGAATCAGAACTGTCCCTTCAATTCTCTCTTGTAATTTAAGAAGAATAACTGGGGTGGGGGGGATGGAGTCCCTAGTGAAATTTTCAAACTTAACAATTGTAACTAAGATCTTTTATTTGTAAAATGCCAACTCTAGAACCATTTTGAGAGGCCATGTGAATGGACAGAGTATATGTGCTTTCACACATGACAATGAAAGGTGAGGCATGTAGGCAAGAAGAAATCCAGACTATATCTAGGATAGTCACCTGTTGGGTCTGTTGGGAAGTAGAGGTGGGTCTGAGAGTCATGGTTCCAAAGAAGTACTACAGGTCCAAAGGCCATTGTTTTAAAGGAAGTTGTAATAAAAGCTTTACTCTACCCTGTACCAAATCAGGGAACATCCATCCCTAAAACACTGTACAACTTGCTGCCTCCTTTCTAAAAAGAAACAGTAGTGGAGAGGTCTCAACAAGAAGCCTGAACAAAAAGATCCATGCTGATCAGACAGTGAAACAAAATGCCAGGGAGGATAAAACCTAAATCGGAAAATCATGCCAGGAGACAATAAAAGGATCTCCCTTAACACTTATAAGAACTGTATTAATGGCAAAAACCAAAGAAAATTGGCTTTATATAACCTTTTTTCTGATCTCAGTCTTCCGTAGACTATGAGATTGTGGGGACAGAAAGAAGATCTTACTCAACTTTGCATCCTCAGTGTGTAGCCCAGCACCTGGCATGTGGTAAGTGCTTACTAAGCATCAGTAGAATAGATGAATGAACTAATGGACAGCCTTACTCCAAGTGATAGGCTAAAGTGAGAAAAGGAATAATTAGGAAGGCCTGGTTTTAGTGTGAGCTCTGCTGCAGAGTAACCAGAGACCTTTCACAAGTCCCTTAACCTCTTGGGGCCTCAGTTATCTCATTGGTGACATAGGGAGACAGGGCTGGATGATCTTTGCTGTGCCTTTGCGCCATGTTATCAGTGGTACCTGCATGGACAATTGGCTCTTAAGCTATGTCAGGAAACATCAGATATTTATGGGAAGGTTGACATCAAAGACAAATCATGACCTTCTATCTAAAGTTCTTTTTTGTCCTTTTTGAGCAGAGCATTGAACTAACTGGATGATCCTTTGTCTGAGCCAGGACAGTAATTCTTTTTGGTCCATATTTGCTATTTAAGCACAGAGAACCAAGTTTTTATTTAATTTTTGAATCTTCACGAACCTAGTGCTTTTGATGTAGAAATATATGTTTATTTGTTAAATTGAAGTTAATTATATTATTATATTCTTATGTTTTCTTTTCTTAAATGTAAAAAATAAGGGAACTGTTTCTTCTAATTTCCCTCACCCATCTATTACAACCCCCCTCCCCCCAAAAAAGTCTGGGTAGAAAATAACCCAGCTTAACCTTCCTTCTTCTTAGCCAGTAAAACTGTGTAAGAATCACCTGGGATGGACTATATATTAAAATGCAGATCTCTGGGTACAGCTCCAGACTAATTAAATTAGAAGAACATCTCCTAATATTTGAGAACCTCTCTTCTTGGGCAGGCCATGAGAAGGAAACAACAACATTATGCAATAAGGTGATGCTAGGATGATCTCAAGTTAAGATGACATTTTATCACTGCAGAATGATTTAAGTTATAACAGAGAATCACAAGATAGCATCAAAGTGCAACAACCCGGCTCCTTTCTGGGCCTCTGTGCGTCACAATTCACTCCATCCCGGGACAGTTGCAGCGCTCTGATCTGGTGGATAGAAACAGGAGTGACTGCGCTGCCGGGATTTTAGTGCCAGTGAACAAAGACCAGCCACAGAAACTGCTCTGAGTGGGAGTAGAACAATATTTATGTGGCTCAGAATTGTTTATGGAAAAAGGGGTCTCTTTTTCATCTCTCTGACGTGACAGAAGGAGTTCCACAGCCAGGGGCACCTAGAGTCAACTGTAAATTGTTTTGCCTGCTGTCATTTTGAAACAGGCAGAATGGAGGAATGCGGGGAAGAGCGCCTGTCTTTATCACTGGGGTCGGCAGCAGCATCTCTTCCTTCCCCCGCCTCTTCTCATGGTTCTAACATGCTCCCCAGGGGCAACTGGAGAATGAAAAACATCCACTTTACTCGTTAATTCTCTGGAAGTTAATTTGGTTTTACATACACATCTTAGCAAGGGTCTGGGACCAGGTGTGTGTTGGCTTCATCTCTGACACCATTAGAGTATGTTTCTGTCCTCTGCTCATTCATCTTCATACCATTCCCTCTGGGGAGATTTAATTCCCAGTTTTTAGAAAAGGCAGTTCAGTTCAAGGGACATTTATGTGGGACATTTTATGTGAAAGGCACTGTTCTCTGTACTGAATGGGGATATAAAAAGTGGCAAAAACCTAATCTAGGAGCTCACAATTTGGCATGAAGTCACTTACAGAAATGACTTTAATCAAGGTAGATACGAACAGGAAGCTAGATGAAGGAAGGGATTAATCAACTAGCAGGATTTGGAAAGACTTGTTGGATTAGAACCTTTAAAGTAAAAAATGTAACTGGAGTTGTTCACACAGCATAGTCGTTCTAATAGCCCGACCCTGGAGACTGCGGGTGCTGACTAGGTCAGACACCCAGAATTTGAGGACAAGTTCACAAAATAATTCCCTCTTTAACTGAAGCAAATAGAATGAACAGCAACAACAAAAAGACCCCCCATTTGCAGAAGTAACCCACGATCTGTGGTTGGATCGTTGTAAATAGGGCATCTCTTAAACTCTATCTAGATTAGACTGTTTCTCAAATCAACTTTAAAAAACCGTGGTCTGTAAATGTTAACTCTGATGTCATAACAGGAAAGTGAGGGGTCTGCATGGAACCCAGCAAAATGAGAGGAGGAGAATGAGAGTTTTTCAGGTTTCATTTTAGGCAGTTACCCGAGAGAAGTTTATAAAATAGTTTACAAATGTTGTTTAGCGCAATGAGAATAGTTCTTAAGAACTTCTAAGTCTCTTTGTTTTAATTGTAGGTTCAATTACAATTATGTTATATATATGTGTGTATATGTGTCTTTGTTCTAAGATACCAAAGTATGTGCTATCCAATATGTACAGGTGTTATTTCCAAGTATTACATATAGTATTTTCCTGATATTTTTCATCTACAAATGAAGAAACCAAACCAAAATTACCTATGAAGAGATCCCGAGCTACCTTAGAGGGGAAACATTAATATAGTGTATTAAATTTTTAGCTAACTATAACATGGTTTTCCAGTGGAGTATAAATCTATACTTTCATGTACGTTTATATCTGCCCAATGGATTGCCTCAGCTCAATTTCTTGTATCACATTAGTTCTATAACACAGGGAAGTTTCTATGGTTTTCAAACTCCTGAACAGGCAAAAAAAAAAAAAAAAAAGAATTGCCTAAAGAACATGAAATTGCCAACAGTTACACATATTGACAAATCAAGGAGTTTGAGTGAAACTCATGAGAGCAATGAAATTCAGAGTTAAGGTTAAAATTCATTACTTAACACCCAAGGTGCCCTGCAGGGATCTCAGAGCTGTGGGTGGTCTGTTATTCCATATGTGCAGAAACTCTAGGCTGTGAGAGCGGATATTCAGAAGTTTTAGGTTTCATTTTGACTTCGTTCATTTGAGCAAGTGTTAGTGCTTCAGGTCAGTGTTATGTTCAAAGGGTGTTGGTATTGGATGTGATGTGGTGGCCTCCTCCCTCCCTCTCTCCCTCCCTCTCTTCCTTCCTTCCTTCCTTCCTCCCTCTCTTCCTTCCTTCCTTCCATCCTTCCTTCATTTCACATCTTAATAAGCTTTTTAATGCTGCTCCAGGGAAAACTAATGGAGCTGCCTTGGGGTCTTGAACAATGCCCCTGTGCATGCTTCACAAATTTCTTTTAGCTGCAGGTAAACCAAAAGTTATGTTAAGTGAAAAAGAAAAGGTAACAGCTGCTGAATTCTTTTTGCTAGCCCAAGGAGACTTCGTACTGCGTGTTACAAGCTGATGGGCAAAATCTTAACCGCCTCTGACCTGAAAGATAAGAAAAAGATCCTAGGCCTTTTTTCAGGGGTACTATTTGTTTCATAGTTAAAAAAATGTGGGAGATAATTTCTTTCTTTTTTTTTTTTTTTTCTGTTTATTTGTTAAGGAGAATGGTCTGGTAGTAAAAGAATAAATTGAAAGGAACTCAGGTAGAAAAGGTCTGAGTGCTGGGAATGTAATTTTACAAGACTCGTTTCCTTTACTCTGTGTTTTTCTCCTTGAAGGATATAACTCGATTTTATACTTTACTGTCTTATTAACAGAATGCATTTTGGAACCCTGCCACCGCTAACAGTATCAGAAGGATTTAGGGCTGCTGAAATACACTTGAAGATTTAATTCTGCTGACTTCAGCTTGGATCTGGAGTAAAATCTAACCATAGATTAAGTGTTTAGCACTGTATATTGGTGCTTCTGGTCATAAATACTCATGTCTATTTCTGTTTCAGACAGCTCTCCACAGGTTTCCCACTCCGCACGGCACACAATGCTTGTTTCCCAAATGAGGTTATTCTCTATAAGGCTACCCCTTCTATAACTCTTTTTATAGACTCAAGCCTCTGCTCTGTTGAGCAATTCATTATAAACTCCCTGGTGCGCTTTGTGATAACAAACACTGGGTTACTGAGAAGAGCCTTCTAGAGAGGGAAGCCTGTATTTCCTTCCAGACAATATTTAATCTCATAGCAGCACTGACTAATAAAAGCAAAAGATCAATACAAAGCTGTATTGCTAGGATGAAAATTTACTAACACAGTCATTCATATCACAGGAACATCTGGTTAAAGCTTCAGGGCTCCCTTACTTTCTTAGTTATGATTTTATGAGTCTCTCCAGACTCCTTTTTAGGATTTTCACAGGCATTTATAGCAGGCTGGACATTTTAATCTTTTTAATGTGGTTATCTGATCTCCGCTTGGCTTTCTCACACTGACTGGTCATCTTCTCCACTTCTTGCTTATTGCACTTGAATCAAGTTATGATAAGCTCACCCTGTAATAGCCCCCAGTCCTAAGCGGGTCTACCTTCATGTAAGTGGCCTCCTGAGCTGCTGTTTATGGTCATTTCTGTGAGGCACTGTCTTTAAAACCTTGGCATTTAGTGCCTTCTTCCTCTCCCCATGACTTGGAATACATAAGGACTATTATAAATAATATAGCCAGGCCTGTAGATACGCTCTTTGCTAGAAGAGATTTCTGAGGCCTGAGGGGCAAGCCAATGAGTTCTGGTTTATGGCTCTGAACCAGACGTACATGTATGAGGTTAACTGGTTGACGTGGTACCCGTGAGAATCTGACACATGGCCCGGATTCCTCACATGTTCCTCAACATGGTGGCTTAGTGGGGGAATTTGTCCGTGGTTGAACTTTCTTGTTTGCTGTGTGTGAATCAGAATTTAGTTCCTTCAGGAGACACATTGATTTAAAAGTGGTAGGTAGATGGAATACTAAAATCCACAAGGTAATTCAACAAAATGATGTAAAGTATAGAAAGTAAACCTAAGTGTAGTCTTACATCTAATGTTTTAACAAACAACAAACCTGGGTGCCATGATACTGGAGGGAGAGGAGGAGTAATATTTATGTTTATGCACCTACTATGTGCAGGTCCCTAACACACACTGGCATATATAACCTTACAATGGTCTGAGGTAGACATTATTTGAACTAGGGTTTATTTATTGGACACCCAGTATAATGCAGCCCCTGGGCCAAGTGCTTAATACGTTTATTATTTCATTGGTCCCTCATAACAATCCAAGCAAGTAGGTATTATTATTACCCTCATTTGGCAAGTGAGGAAGTTGAATCTTAGATTAAGTTACCTGCTTGGGCCAAATAGGCAGCAAGTAGCAGCACAAGAATCCTAACCTGGTGTGTCTAACTGGGCTGCCTTTGCATGCCATGAACGGCAGCACCTCAGTGACAGAAAATACATAAACAGAAACAAATTATTGTCTTAAAATCTTATAAAGTTCTTTTGCCATTTTTCAATACCGCCAGGTCGTCTACTTCTGTTGAAACAAAGCACATCAGACTCATTTCTAGGGGATATGAATTACTACAGATCTTCAGATAAAAGAAAGCACGCATCAGTTCACTTAGTAACACGTTCTTTTTTTTTTTTTTTTTTGTTTATTTTTGGCTGCACTGGGTCTTTTTTGCTGCGCACGGGCTTTCTCTAGTTGCAGCGAGCGGGGACTACTCTTCGTTGCGGTGCGTGGGCTTCTCATTGCGGTGGCTTCTCTTGTTGCGGAGCACGGGCTCTAGGCGCGCGGGCTTCAGTAGTTGTGGCTCGCGGGCTCTAGAGCGCAGGCTCAGGAGTTGTGGCGCACGGGCTTAGTTGCTCTGCGGCATGTGGGATCGTCCCAGACCAGGGTTCGAACCCGTGTCCCCTGCATTGGCAGGTGGATTCTTATCCACTGTGCCACCAGGGAAGTCTCAGCAACACATTCTTGAGAGGAGGAAATCAAAGTACAGTTTTAACTTGATTACTTTGTTTTTTCTTACCTGTGCAAAGGAAAGTAGTCACAGATGTTCCCTCTCTCTCCTCCTTCAAGGATGCCCTGGACAGGCTGTGAACAAACCCCCTCCCCACTCCAGTCCCACCCCATTGTCACCACAGGCCAAATAAAATGGAGACAGTATTCACTGCAGATGGGGTAGCTTTGTCATGCATCCCTTCTCAGGACTGGCTGCCTGGCACAGAAGACGATCTAAGTAAAACTGAAGTGATTTTCAAAACTGAAACTTAAGCTGTTTAGCAATCTGAGTCAAGCAACGTTTGTCTTGGACCCCCTGCACTTTCTTGGTGCCCATTAGTAGTAGCTCAGCTGTTCTTCGATCACTTTAATTAGCTCAATTGTCCTGGACAGGACAGGAGGGCTGGATGCAGGGCAGGGGCTCTGGCAGCCCAGCCTGCAGCACACCTCGAGTCTCAGAGACATTTCTCAGCTTCATTCTGAGGAATATTATGGGTCAGAAACACTCTGTCAGAAACACAGAGCAGTCTGCTCTGACACCAAGAGTCTGGAGGACGAAGAGGGGACAGAAAGCAGAGGAGAAGCCAAAGACAGGCAGGGCTCTCCTGGATAAAGAGACACGAGCTTCCAGTGACAGGAGAATATGTTAGAATGGGCTTCTCTGAGTTCTAAACCTCACCCATCCCCTGTCACTGCCCAGGCAGTTGGTGGATGACACATTCTCCTTGGAACAGTGCCCAGTCTCTCCAACAGCTGTGCCCAGAAGGCCATCAGATCCAGGTCCTGGCAGCTGGGGAGCCTCCGTTCCGCCAGCTCCAGCCTTGAGGTACCTTCAGTACCGAAGACAGGAACACACAGATAGAGTTTCTGAGCGCTAGAACTTGACCACGGCTTCCAAAGACTGACTCACAAGGACACACGTATCACGCAGAAGGATTTTCTTTTTCTCCACCAAACACGTTGCCCCATTCCTTTTGTGTCTGAAGAAGGAAAGAAGGAAAACCAGCTGTGAGTTTCTCTCTGAGGGGCATTCTTGCAGGACTGGAAGTGCTCCTGTTGCATTCCTTCCATGAAGCCACACTACGAAATTCTGTCAACAATATAAAAAAGTCCACGTGGGAAGTTCTCTGTAACTGCTGTTTTTCCTGGGGTGGGGTGGTGGTTACGTTGGGTGGAAGGAGCAGGATAACTACCCCAGGGGCTCTGCTGCTTTTAGCAAGGGGAGCAATGTCTGAGACCCCTCAGTAACAGTGAGACAGCCAACCTGGAGTTCTGTCTTTCTTGTAGCTTGTGTCATTGCAAGGGGACTGAAGCACAGATCTGGAGTCAGGCAGCCTGGGCTCCGATTTAGCTCTAACATTTAACCCTGAGAACATCCTTGGACAAGGAAGGTAAGTTCTCAGCATAAATGGACTCACCTGTAAAGTGGGAATAATAAAGCTAACTTTGCAGGACTACTAAATAAGATGATGTATGTAAACTTCCTAGAACAAGGTAGATGCTCCCTCCGTGGGGTTTTTCATAATAAGAGTAACATGTTGCATTCACAATACTGATGTATATGCAGATTTCTCATCTTTTGCCTCTTAGAGGGAAGCCCTCGATCTGGGATCTTTCCAAGTGTTGGATACAAAAAGCTCCCTGTTCTGAGAAGTGTTGAAATGCTTCTTTTCCTTTCCCAGACTCTGTTTGCTCCACAGTGCCCTGTCAAAACATCTGGCCCCCTTTGTGCCATGGCTTTCCCTGTCCTATTAAAGCCAGTCACCATCACGTGGCCCTTCCTGTTGACCTAAACTTTTTAAAAATTATTATTATTCACCTTAACACTTGAAGATTATTAGAGCTGAAAGGGTGAAAACAGAAATGAAAGTTGAGCTTTTCTTTTCCAGCAGCTAATTTGATTCCAACAGCACTGGGGGAAAAAAAATGTTTTTATTTAAGAATGAAGAAAGCATTGATTATTTTTAAAAATTCCCCACCCTGGCTCAAGATTAAGAATTCGATAAAAGAAGGTAAAAGAAGGTTGGTGTCTAGCACAATATTCTCAGTGGACTAATGGGGTCATTCCTTTATCTGGAATATTCTCCCAACCATGTGCCCACACATTATTACACAAACTCTGGTTTGTCTTCTGCTAGGAGAACAGAGTTTGTCAGGAATTCAGGGTCCTAGTGCAAAAGTGTACTGCTTCTTTCCCACTCCCAACCCCAGTGGTTCCTCCAAGATAAATTGCTGGAAGTAAAACTCTCAGTAAAGAGAAGGTCTGAATGGGGAACCTAAGAAATTTCACCGGCTTTTTTTTTTTTTTTTGTCTGCACTGACTATCCTTTGCTGTGGATTAGGCCACTGCTTATTACAAATTCAAATCCTATCTATATATTGTTCATGGTTCCTTTGTGTCATCAGGAAATTAAAGTTTGCAGCTGGGCCCTTCATCTTGGCTAATCATGCGGACATAAAGTCTTTAAAGGCCCTCGAAGTGGCCCCTGGGGGGGGCCCCCACTCAACACTTCTCTCTGGCAGGACATTGTTCTTCAGCTGTGTTTTCATCCTCTGCCCCCTTTGGTATTAAGCTCCCACTGCTTTGAGCCCCGGCATCAGACTGTCATGTGTCATTTTATCATGGCCAGTCCAACACCCACAGGAAACCGTGTCCCCATGCTGAGCCCCGCAACTGGTTGGAACTGTTTTAAGGGTAGCGAGGACCTCCCCCGGCTTCTGGGGATGGCATTCACATCCTGAAGATCTGCACAGGGAGGCGGGGTGGAGCAGAATGGGATCCCTCACTTTACCAGCCTGGTGAGGGGTTTCCAGTCACACTTGCTCAGAGTCAAAAGATGGTAATTATTTGGAGTTGGGAGAGGGGAGCCGGGGCTACAGCAGGGCAGCTGCCAATTTACCAGCTCCTCGCAAATTGATCTGATGCGCTACAAAACCCGAAGTCTCCTCTCAGGGATCATTTAATATCCGGCAGAGTTTACACCTGGTTTCTGAGATTCCCTGAATTAATTGAATTCTCATTAGAATACTTCCTGCCTTCTCCTTCCGCCCTTAACTGCGTATGACCCAAAGTTCACAGTGGAGTGATGGCCTAACCAAATCAGTGTCCCTGGCCTCTTCGATTTCATTTCTCACACCACTGTGTGCTTTCCCTCCTCCCCGAGGGACCCCGGCTCTGCCATTCTTACAGGGGAATGGAGAAGCCTTCCACTTGCCTCCTTTCTGGAAGTTACATTTACAACATTTTTACAAGCATCTTATTATTTGTGTCATCTTACATACGGCATTGAGTCTAATGTCCTTTCTTTTGTATATTCAGCAACGTTTTCTCTTTTCCAATGACCATATTTTCTTTTGACATATCATTGGCTTTAGATACTCTGTTCCCTTTCGTACATTGGAAATTGTGGGTATATTTGTGTGGCACATTATCATAAACATTCACTGTCCAGGAGGCCAGAAAGTGCTTAAAGTTTATTCCACACACATGCACTGTGCACGTACTGTACATTTGTAACCAAATCCACCGTACATCCATTTTAAGATACAGTCTTGCCTTGTGTTTACCATCTGGGACAGTTCAGTGATGTAAACCATTTTACATATCTCCCACAAAGTTGTAACTATTTTATTATGTTGAGGCTAATTTGTTCTCCTTAAAGAGATCTCATTTCATTGCTGATTTGCCTTGGGATTATATCCCATTTACACCAGACATAGTCTTATAGTGACATCACCCTGGCTAGAATTTGGAAGGGAGAATGTTTATGGTAGGGGAATACTACACCATATAATCATCAGATTTCTAAGGCAGAAAGGTCCAGGAAGGGAAACACCAAAGATGGAGAGTAAGACTTCTTTTTGACTTGGCAAAAACACACTCATTCTACAACATTCAACTCAAGGGTCACTTCTACTTTACCTCTTGTAACATACCTCTCTCCACCACTCATAAATCCTGTACCATTGTCTTCTAGCAGAGCACCTACACTGCTTTATGAACAAACTGATTTGCACACCTGCATCGCCATTCAACGACGGCTGCCTGAGATCAGGGACTGGGTCTAACTCAGAATTTTATGTTCCCTTCACCTAGGAGAGTGACTCTAGGTTGAATGGATGAATGAATGAATGACTAAGCACATAAATCTCCTCTCTGTCCCAAACTAAGATACGACCCTTTCTAACACCAGGTCAGAGGCCAGGAAGAAGACTGTAATTGCCTGAGCCGTTCTTTCTCTCCATCCACCCTTCGCAAGTGTTCTCCAAGCATAGGATGCTCTTCCCAACCATGTAGTCTCCCACACCCTTATTCTGTCCTCTTCATTTTTCTGGTCTCAGCTTAAACATTACTTCCTCAAGGAGGTTTTCTCTAATTCCCTAAAATAAATTTGGTGTCTTGGGCTATCCACTTCCCATGGTGCCAACATGTCTTGCTAACACAGCATCACATTTGGAATCATCCTGGGATTAGAGGGGCAGGCTGCCTTCTGCAGGCAGAAGAGAGCATGGGTCTGGGGTGCAGCCAGCCTAGGGTGAGGAGGGGCCAAGCGAGGGAGAGAGACCAAGGGGCATGCTCAGTTCCTCCTTCCTCCTTCACCAGACAGACAGTTCACTCCTCCACCCCTGGCCCTGGGAAGAAGGGCCAGAGATGTGCCTTTGAATCCCTCCTGCCAAATGGGAATCCCCTTCTCTTTGTGGAAATGCCTTCTTCCCTCCCCCTGCTCTAAGCAGATGCTGATTTAAACTATAAATTCACTGTTAAAATATAAACTCCATTAAGGCTGAAAATATATTTTTTGATCCCCACTGTGCCCCTGAACCTAGCAGAGTGCTTGTCACACAGTAGCTGTAATAATTTATTGGTGGAAGGAGCAAAAGGAAGGAAGCAAGGAAGGAAGGAACACAATGTTTCTTCACCCCACACTCACTACCAACATCAGGGGTACTACCAGTATAGATCTATTTTAGATTTAAGAAAAGAAGATAGAAAGGACTGTATTAAATCTAACTGATTTGAGAAAAATAAAAGCAATAGGGTCCTCTCTACCACACACACAAACACACACAAACCTACAGGAGGCATCGTTCCTATGCTGTAGGCTCCAGGTTAGACACAGAGCTGCCATCTCAGACAAATTTCCTAAGGGGAGAAGTGATTGTCTTTAGAGCCAAACTATTTAAAAGTTCAATGATACTGGTGGTTCCAAAGACTTGACTACAAATTCTAACGTATTTTTATGTCTATTCCTATTGAGTATTTTTTCATTATTTTAACATGTTTTAAGCCCTCATTGAATGCAAGATCCCTATGCTGTGTGCCAGGAGTAGGCATGTACCTGAAACAGTCCTTGCTCTTAAGAAGTACATTACCTAGCAGAGGGGACAGACAAGAAAACAGGCAATTATAATAAAGTGCAATTTGTAGTTCAGTGTAAATTCAGGAGGCCAGAGCAGACCCAGAACCTTGGAGACCAGAGACAGCTTTCCAGAGAAGGGGACACTTAAGCTGAAATTTAAAGTTTGAAAAGAATATGCCAAAGTTAGGGGGAAAGGAGTTCTAACATATGGAATGACACGTGCAAATACCCGGAAGGGAAAAAAAAATACATGGCATGGAGGGAAGTGGAAAGTGTCTCTAAGACGCTCAGGGGACTGGTCTACCAGGGGGTGGGACTGTCACTTCTGCCCCTGTTTAGAAAAAAAGCAGCATGGTTGATCTAATCCCAGCTCAGGATTCCTGGGGAAATGCACTAAAATGCTAGAGCAAGTCCTTCCTCACCCCTAAGGAATTTGCATAAGGTCTCTTTGTCCTGCAACCAGAGAAAGCCTGCTGCTCAAGCAGTTAAAAGTAGGCGCAGGCAGAGCAGACCTAGGACCTTTAGATAAATGTCTGTGACATGTAACAGTCCTGCCTTTCGAGGGCTCCTCCTGTGGGAGCCTGGCCTTTCTGCTGTCTTCCACTCTTCTTTACTTCTATCAAACTTTGCTTATCATCTTTCTTACTTCCTTTGAATCACATGACATTTATAGCGCATACCACTGGCCTCCCAGCCAACAGCCATCCTCTACATTCTTCCTTGGTACCAGACCTCCTTGGTGTTCACCTTCTTGGAGCTGGCCAGTCCTCATGGAAGGCTGATCTCCCCAGCCCAAAGGAGATGAATCTTGAATGATTAAGTCTGTGGATCTACACCAAGTGATTGTGATGCAATCTTTCCAATTAGACACAAGGGGGCGTCTGTTGGGTTTTCTTGAGAAGGGATACAAGGCAGAGAAGTTTCTATTTTTTCTTCTAAATGTTGCCACATGCATATGAAACCTGTGGTATTTGTATTGGGTCCATGAGGGCAACCGGCCAAGGAGGAAAACATAATGCTCTGAAGACGGCAAAGAAGAAAGAGGCGAGAGACTTGGTCCTTTCTTATTTTCCCTTGCAGAATTTTTTAAATCGGAAAATAGTTGATAGAGAGCCTTACTCCTTGAAGTTACAGTTGAACCAGCCAGCCCTGGAACCATTTTAAAGAAAAGGAAACTGAGATCCTATGGGGTAAGAGATCTATCCTTGGCTCCACGGATAGAGAGCCATGAACAAAAAACTTTAACTTCATGTCCAGACTGTTTCTCACGTTTTGCCATGTCTATTCCTGTGGTGCACAGCTGCTGGTTTGCCAAGTCTCTAAGAAAGATTTCTACAGGTACTGATGGAGACCCACTAACTTTACGCCAAGAAAACAAGATAGGATCATGGAGAAGATATCTTTAGATAACTTGGCCATTCAGTGTCTCTCTAATTGGGTGTAGGGAAATATCTATTCCCCTTCTCCTTAGAAGATGTCCTATCTTCTGATTCTATTTATTCATTGCACACCTACTTTGCTAAGCATTGGAGATAATATGGTGGGTAGAACAGACTCTATCCTGCCTCATGATCCTAAATTTAACACTTCATCATTTTCTTGCTGCTTCTGTAAATTTGAACCTTCTTCCTAAAAAGGGAGAGAGACCTCAAGGTCAGAAAAGAAAAATAAAGAAGGAAGAGACCTACAGCTAAGGAAAGAGAGAAAAGTCTATTTGGTCTGAGCCAGGCAGTGGGAGATGAGAAGGCTGAAGTGCTGGTCCCCTCTGATATGGCTTTGTCCCCAAGGGGCCATGGGGAAAGGAGATTTAAAAGTTGTCTCTCCTTGCCAGGGTTTTGTTTGCTCCTCTGGGACAGGGATAATTTGGCTCACTTTTAAAGCTTTTGGGAAATAATGCAGCCTTAAGCATAGCTGGAAAGAGACATGCCCCAATCCCTAGAAGATGAGGATAGATTGAGTGCAAATGACAGGATCCCAAAGGAACTATTGTAATAGGCTCCAAGTTTAAGGTAAACAAGTTAAAATTTATATTTGGGAACTGGTTCCCTTGGGACTGCAGATTGCCTTGCAGCTCCATTCATGGGTGGAATGTACCCTAAGGCATTTGGGAAACTCTACTCCCCTCCTCTACTAGGCTAGAGAGACTGGGTCCTGGTAGAACATTGCTTGAGACCACCTCAGTGTTAAGATTGGTCTAAACAGAAAGATTCTCTTTGAATATTGACAAAGTTTCCTTTGGTTGAATCTAGTCTCTTGATAATTCAGAAACTTAACTACAACCTTTCTTGGGCCCCTCTACTGAGAAGTAAGAGGAGACATTTACCTGGACCAAAACCTAAACAATGGTAAAATGTTGTTCCAGCCCCAGGATACTATAAAACAGTAGGTATATATGGTACCCTCTGCTCCCAAGCTAACATTTTAATAGGGATTAAATTACATGAAAATAAACAATAAGAGCACTCTTAAAAAGAAAGAGAAGTCATTAAAAAGAAGCCTGAGCATAGAAGTGGGGAAGACGCCTTGCTTTGTAGGTCAGGATGGAAGTAGATGGGAGTGGATAATGGTGTGGTTACATGTTGTAGAGGTCAAGAGGGAAGACTCTGGAACCGGGCTACTAGGCCACTAACTAGCTCTGTGACCTGGACAGGTCCCTAGCATTTGTATCTTTCAGTTTCATCATCTTTAATGTGAAGTGATGACCATCTCTGTCTCCTAGACTTTTTTTTTTTTATAGTTAAAGAACATAATCTGTTAAATTATGTTGCTCATATTAGTTTTTAGACACTGTTGTGCTGTTTTTTAAAATATTTTATTTATTTATTTATTTTTGGCTGTGTTGGGTCTTCGTTTCTGTGCGAGGGCTTTCTCTAGTTGTGGCAAGTGGGGGCCACTCTTCATCGCGGTGCGTGGGTCTCTCACTATCGTGGCCTCTCTTGTTGTGGAGCACATGCTCCAGACGCGCAGGCTCAGTAGTTGTGGCTCACGGGCCCAGTTGCTCCGCGGCATGTGGGATCTTCCCAAAGCAGGGCTCGAACCCGTGTCCCCTGCATAAGCAGGCAGATTCTCAACCACTGCACCACCAGGGAAGCCCTCTCCTAGACTTTTTATGAGGATTAAATAGGTTAGTACACGGAAAACACTTAAAACAATGCCAGGCATATATAAGCACATAATAATAGTTAGTGTTAAGGGATAAGATCTTTACTTTGAGCCAGGTGATGATCGTCTTCTCGTCCTACCACTGTCTCTGTAAGTCACCCTCCTTCTGTGGCACTGTGCCTTCCTTCAGAAGGATGGAGCCAAGAGATTCCTCTCAATGTATTGCTCCCTGCGACAGCTTTCGTCTTGATATCTGAAGAAGATGAAGGCATCAGTCATGCTGGGAGCAGGCATACTTCCTGACGCCTAGGACGTGCTCCGTAAATATTTGTAGAATAGACCAAGGTACCACCCTGGTGGAACAAGAGTAGAAATTGCTAAAACCAAAACCAGGAAAGAGAAATTACTTGATGCTCAGAACCTGATAGGCAAGATAATCAGGGATCCTATTCAAACCTCTAATAATTACAGTTGTTATTTATTCACTGATGGAGGGGCTAAGGGAAGGGTGAGAGGAAGAGTAGGGGAGCAGGACCATGGAAGTCTAGGGAAGATAAAGAACATGGGAACTGACATACATTGAGTACCTAATATGTGTCAGGCAATGAGCACATAGCATATTTTACTTTAAATCCAACACCAATCCTACCAGATGAATATTATCATCCACACTGTACAGAGGTTAAATACCTTGTCTAAGGTCACTCTGAGGTGAGCTGCAGAGTCAAGACTTAGTTCCACATGTGGGTGACTTCAGAGCCCTTGAATTTTCTGTTGTACCTTGCTAACAGAGTTTTCTCTCAATTCTTCAGAGAAAACTGAAGAATTTCAGTTTTCTGAAATATTTCTGGGATATTGAGCTGGAGGGCCTAGATGTTCTATAATTCGACAGGATGGCAAGCGTCTGAGGTATTCTTCCCTTTTCCTTAAGGACTGAATCATGACTTATTTAAACTTGGGCTCCACCCCACTTCCTGTCCCACCATCGCCCCACTTCCCAGCCCACACACTCCAATTCAACTGTTTATGCCAGTAATTACACTTCCTCAACTGTAATTTTTCCAAGCTGTGAGAAAAATGAGCATTGAATGCATTTCTAACCTGCAGTATTTCCTTGGGTTCCAAGGCATGCTCAGGTTTACTCTGGATTCTGTTAACCCTGTCATAGCCATTGATAAATACCAACAACCCCACCTGGTACCTGACCGCCATAATCCTCAGTGCCATTGAGTGGATAACTGGGGGCATCTTCAAGGTCTGGCTCACATTCTTATTTGCCAAGAAATGCCATGTTCGGTTAGGGTGGGCAAAGCTTCCTCAGAACATAGTGAATGGACTGAGACTTCCCCCTAGGACATTTCAGCCATCCCTCTCATGGTGGCACTACTTGGCCTTGTCTTCTGGTCTAAAACCAGGAGCCTGGTTTACACCTGGTTCTTTCATCCTCCTCTTGTCCTATCCTTTCAAAAGGCATTGGTCATTTAAGAGTCTTCCCTTTGGAACTCCCTAACTACTGTAAAGACGCAAAGCCGCTTAACCCAGGATGACAACACCTGTCTTCAGGCACGCAAGCCCCTTACCCAGCAGGGCTGCAACCCCAAGCTGCTAGGAGCTTGGCGAAGGGAGTATCATCCCTACACTGAGCAGTGGTACGACCCTGAAGTAGCCCCACCACCACACACTGGCCATTGGCTGTTTTAGTAGCAGTTCTTCTCTTGCCTTACAATTGTAATCCATTTATGTTACAAACATGGAGAAAGGGTTCTCATGAGCCAATGAAACGCAATGCCTAACATCAAATCTTGAGTAAGGGATAATTTGATAAATCAATCTTTTTTGGCTTTAATTGCTCTTCCTGTAGGATTCCCATAGGGAAAAGCAATCATAAATAGTCACCCCTGGCCTTCATGGGCTTTTCTAATCTTATACCACAACACTGCACATGGTGCCCTGTCTCCTGCAGAGGGTCACGGTGAACACCTAGCCCTTGGGCTTGGCCCCCTTGCTCTGTATGCCATTATCAGAACTCTAGCTGCCAGATTCCATATGCTGCTTACACTTAAGTTTTCACATCCAGTTTCCTCACCTCTTTAAGTTTTGCCAAGCATACGCTTGTCTTGCCTTTGGGGGAATATTTAAGTGTAATATGTAGAAAGCTACAGTATCAAGAACTATGTTGGCAACTCTACGTAGGGTTGAGAAAATTTACCCTATTACATCAAATTGTGGTTATTTTACAGACTGTCAACACCCATGCTTGATTTCTAATGGATGCTTTTCTTCCTTCAAGCTGGGATAAACTCTTCCAAACTCTCACTGGGGCAACATTCCTCACTTTTCTTCCTTTTTTGCTTCTCTCCTGCTGTCACTATTGGGTTTAAACCAGATATACAGACTTGTCTGCTCATTTTAGGACACTTCTTAATTCCCTTCACACTGTATTTTTCTTTCACAGCCTCCACCTATTATTTCCAAAGGGAGTTACCCCTCACTGAAGCCATGACGAGCTGCTTTTCCATTGCATTCCAAGGTAAGACTATTGAATTCGGCCTCACTTGGTATCTCTTAACTTTTGTCCTTGGCATCCAGACAACTCTTTGATTCTCAGGATGCTTGCTGCTGAACTTCCTGTCTATACAAATGCGCTTGGGGAGTCTCCTGCTCCGCTAGCCTGCTTTTTCCTCCTCCCAGAGCTTCCCTTTCCCTTTCCATGCCGAGCAATTATTCTTATTAATTATTCCAGCTAGCAGTAATTATCAGCAGTACATGCCCCAAGCCACATTAATAACAGAAATCTCTAGGACACTGAGGAATCAGCTGGGAGGCTCCCTCCGCCTTTTGATTTGCCTGGCACTGCAAGTTACGCTCTCTGCTACTACCCATGCCCCTCCCACATGCCTCTGCCTTGCTCTTATCCATCCCAAGTTGCTGCATTCTCCAGCCCTGTTTGATGGTGTGATAAAACAAGGGCAGCATAATCTAGACCTGTGTAGTTATAAGCTCCATGAAACTCTGGTGGCATGTGAAGCATCTGAACCTTGGCACAATTGAAAGCTGTCCTTAAGCAGCCTCTAAAGCTGGGTCCTGAACCCTCTATTAATCCTTTGACCCTCATTTCCAACAGTTTTTCATTTGTATGTATTCTTACCCTTGGCTCGTTTGTCTTGGCTGTCATTTGTAAGTAGTTTAAAATCTCAAAGGCAGGTTGCTGGTGTATTTAAAGGAATGTTCTTGTTTTATCAGAAAATTAAAAAAAAAAATCAATTTGGTTTGCATAAAAGTCCAACAAAGTTAGATGATTAAGGAAGTTCTTTTATGTCTACATGGAAAATTGTATGAATGATGGCCTTTTGAAAACTGGTGAACTGGCTCAATTCACCACAATATTTCAGAAGAAAAGGCAAATGACAAGGAACAGAGAAGAATAGATAGAATCAGTTTAGAACAGTGCATATTTCTTCCCAAAGTAACTTCGTGTACTAAAATGAATGTGTGTGCTTGAGAACTGAGATGCTGTGTTTCACTAGCACAGCTCCTAACAGTGACTTGGAAACAATCTGCCCATTGGAATCTTTTTTTAGTCCAAAACAACGAAGTTTGAAACATTTGGGTATAGTGTCAACTCTGACTTACTACAATTGCAAACCATCAGCAAGTTTCCAGAGAGGTTGCAATGCAAGGTGCTAATTTGCAGATGCTATAGCAAAGATCTTATTACTAAACCACTACAGACTACATGTGGCAATGGCAAAAATCAGGTGGAAAAGAAAATTTTCAGCATTGTCAAAACTGCTTCTATGAGTTGTTGCCAAGTGAACAACAAAAGAGGTAAGCTAAGTTTTTTTTCTGTTTTTCTTCCCTTTTTTTTTTTTTTAAGACAAGGGTGGAACAAGGAGGAATATGTGAAACAATCTGGAATAGATAAAATTTTAAAAGTGACTTAATTTCTCTGAAAGACACTTCAAAGAACAAAAGTAATAGGAAGTGTGTCTCATTCCGACCCTGTGCCTACCTGCTTCCAGCATGAAATACCAATACATAATTGTTGAGGCCAGTGGTAAAAATCCAGTCCTTTGCAAATTTATTTAATTTAAATAAGCTTCCCCAACACTGGGGGAATGTGTTCTCTCAGTGTGCTTCATTAGTGTAGCTTACACCACAAAACTGGCTGTATTGAGAAAGATTGCACCATTATCAAATAATTAGGAATGCCTTAGCAGGTGCATACACTTACCTTAGTAATTAAACCCTTGTTAAAACACCAAAATCCAGAGACTTTAAATGGTTACAGCATCCCAAAGGAGGTAGCCCAGAAAGTGATTCTATAAGGTAGTGTCATTTGGGAACAGGGATATTGAGCAGAGTCTCTTTTCCTCTTGGGATGCTTACCAAGCACATGTGTGCACATCATGAGATGCAATAAAAATTGCAACAACAATGCGACACAAACACCCACTGCACAAGAGGCTGGGTAGACCCAGCACCACCCTGCTTGGAAGCAGATACTGTGTAACTGGGCTTTGTGTTGCCATTGTTTCAAGGATGCAGCATGAGACCAAGAGGAAATAAAAATGAGAATCTCTGAAATCCTCAGCCTTCTCTCTTCACTTCAGGGAGAAAAGGGGAACTGATACAAATTTCTCATGAAATGCCTTCATAAAACTCAACTCTGAAGTTTTTGACAAAATGCAAAAGTTGGTTAGCTTTTACTCCCCATTGGCTTTTGAGGTATAGGCCCACGTAAATATGACAAGCAGCCACCAAAAAGCCAACATTCATAAGCAGTTCCCTAAAATCTTGCCGCCAGCAGTCTTATGGTGATCCGTATAGTTACAAATTAGATCCATTTACTGGGGTCTGGTTGCCTATGAAGAGCTTGCCTTCCATATATAAATATAATTGTGATAAATCTGGACTCAACAGCCATGGGGCATTCTGAAGATGATATCTAGGGGTTGCCATGACAACTCCCTAGAATTCCTGCTGTCTTTTCATGGTAGAGTTCCTAGGTAAAGCCTGGAAGCTATCTGAAATAAATCATCCAAAGGTAGGATAGCTGGAATTTGTCCATGGGAGAAATCCAAGTATGTGAGTCCATAAGTCCTGTGGTAAGGAGGCTGTCACTTGAGGACAAATTTCCATCACTTTGTGGAATTTAGGCTATCTGAAGCAATAGGATTTTTATGGAGCTTGGTGTTCCTGAGACTGAGATACTATGGTATTGATACTAATGACCTCAGTCAATCACTGGTGTAATCACTCCCTGGGAGCAAAACATCCTACATTCCTGGGGACACACACATATCTCAGGAGGTCTGTGGCCTCTGCCATGTAGCAAAAGGTATTGTCAGTCTATAAGTGGCAACTAACCTTCATGTGTAATTGTCTTCATTGCAGTGAACACTTTTGGTCTGGAAGGCCTCCTGACACCACCGGTGGGGTTAGGGTGGTAACTCTCTTGCTGATTCTGGTTCTGAGGCTCATCAAGCTGAGTCCTAGTTACACCATTCATTTGCTCTGAGACGTTGGGGAAAAAAAGGGGATAATACCCTGAGCTAAATTGGTAATTGTGAGAATTGAATAAAATAACAAATGTCAAACACTGAATACAATGCCTGGCATTTAATAAACACTCAATAAATATCCTCTTCCTTTATTCCTCTCCCCAAACTATAAAAAATACAAGACATATAATATTATTATTAACTCTAGAATCTGTGGATCATCAGGCATTTTATTGAGATTCAGTTACTTGGCCAGATCAGTACTCCCAGTCCAATTTGCACATAATAATACTGTAAGTTTTCAAAGGGTAAAAGGAAGTGGTAGTTGTTCTATCAGCAGGATCAACAGACACATAGATGTCATGTAATATTTTAAGTGATAAAACAGAAGACTAGAGTATCTGAATTGTCCATATCGTCATGCCATAAATTTAGGAAAGCGGTGGTTATGCCCCTTTACTCTGCCCTGAAGTGAAGGAAAGTTTGAAATAACAAAGAAGAAGATTACATTTGTTTGAAATAATGCCATAACTCTAGACCTGCAGGGGATATTTCTAACATATTATTCAATCAACCAAAACATTATTTTCACCTGTAAAATAGCACATCTACTAGAGCAAACTGTTTATATTTTTAAACTTTTCATTGAAGTGTAACACACATTCGGAAAAGTATACAAATCATAAGTGTATAACTTGATGAATTTTTACAAGTGGTAATAATGTTGTATTTTAATGTCCTTTAAATATACTCTGTTATAAACGATTAACTTTTTTTGTTTTTGAGCATTCTATCAAAATTTTAGAATTCAAGTGTTAGAGTTTTTATTATTTTTTTTAATATTTTAAATTAACATATAGTAATCTTGACCTTTTTAGTGTACAATTCTAAAAATTTTAATACATGTAAAGATTTATGCAACCACCATCACAATCAAGATACAGAGCAGTTCCGTCACCCCAAAAGTCTCCCTCATGCAACCTCTTTGTAGTTGACTACTGGCAACCATTGATCTGTCCTCTGTCCTATAGTTTTGTTTTTTAAAGAATGTCATAAATAAATGGAATTGCATAGCATGTAACCTTTTGAGTCTGGCTTCTTTTACCTTGTATAATGCTTTTGCAATTCACCATCTTGTTGCATATATAAGTAGTTCGTTCATTTTTATTGCTGAGTAGTGTTCCATTGCCTGAATGTAACACAGTTTATCCATTCACCCATTGGAGGCATTTTGGGATGTAGCTAGTTTCGGATGAGTATAAATAGAGCTATAAACATTTGTATGCATGTTTTTATGTGAAAACATGTTTTCATTTCATTGGGGTAAATATTATACATAGGACCAGGATTGCTGGGTCTAAACAATTACTACTAAATCCATCTAGATTTATAGTCCACATTATCTTGATGAAATAACCATTTCCTTCTTGGGGTGGGCAGAGCTTTGGATTTAGAGAGATGGAAATGATCTCTTACGGTCCTCAGGTCAGAAAATGCCATTTTTATAATTTAACATTCTATTTTGTTCTTATTACAGGTAATTTTCTATTATTTTTTGTAAAAAATACTCTACATATTTTAAAAAATTCACTAATTGAAAACATTCCTCTATATATTTGAAAAGTAAAGTTGCAGACGTTATTATGCTGCATCCCTAACTATTTCAGCATCTATCTCCTAAGAAGTAGACCTTCTCCTATTTAACTATGATACCATTATCACATACAAAAAATGTAAGATTAGTTTTTGGTTGGTGTTTTTTTTTTTTTCTCTTAGCACTTTAAATATTTTACTCCACTCTTTTCTTGGCTTGCATGGTTTCTGAGAAGTCAGATGTTAATTCTTATCTTTGCTCCTCTGTAGGTAAGGTATTTCTTCCCTCTGACTTCTTTCTGGATATTGTCTTTATCTCTGATGTTCTGTAGTTTGAAAATTATATGCCTAGGTGTAGTTTTTTGGCATTTATCTTGCTTGGTATTCTCTGAGCTTCCCGGATCTGTGATTTGGTGTCTGACATTAATTTGGGGAAATTCTTAGCCATTATTGCTTCAAATATCTCTTGTACTCCTTTCTCTATTTCTTCTTCTTCTGATATTTCCATTATGTATACCTTATACCTTTTGTGGTTGTCCAATAATTCTTGGAAATCCTGTCCTAAAATTTTAAAATCTTGGTTCTCTTAGCCTTTCAGTTTTTGAGGATTCTATTGATATATTGTCTAGCTCAGAGATTCTTTCCTCAACTGTATCCAGTCTACTAATAAGCCCATCAAAGGTACTCTTTATTTGTTACAGTGCTTTTTATCTCTATCGTTTCTTTTTTATTGTTTCTTAGAATTGCTATCTCTTCGCTTACATTTTCCATCTGTTCTTGCTGTCTATTAATTAGAGCCCTTAGTATATTAATCACAGTTTTCTTTAAAGTTTATTGAAGTATAGTTGATTTACAATGTTGTGTTAATTTCTGCTGTATAGCAAAGTGACTCAGATATATCTATCTATCTATAGATAGATAGATAGATAGATAGATATTCTTTTTCGTATTCTTTTCCACTATGGTCTAATCGCAGGATATTGAATATAGTTTCCTGTGCTATAGAGTAGGACCTTGTTGTTTATCCATCCTAATCATAGTTATTTTAAATTCCCAGTCTGATAATTCCAACATCCCTGCCATATCTGAGTTTGGCTCTGAATTTTGCTCTGTCTCTTCCAACTGTGCTTTTTGCCTTGTAATTTTTTTTTTTTTTTTTTGATAGCGGACATGATGTACTAGGTAAAAGGAACTGCTGTAAATGGGGCTTTAGTAATGTGGTGGTGAACTGTGGGGGGAAGAGGAAGCATTTGTATAGTCCTTTGAGTAGGTCTCAGTCTCTTAGTGAGCCTATATCTTTGGACAGTGAACTACACAAGGGCTTCTAAATACACCTTCCTCTTCCCCCTAGGTGGGACAGGAAATGAGTATCTACCTTTCCCCAAGTAGTTTAGGCTCTGATAAAACCCCAGCTGGCTAGGCTCTGGTTAATTAGTTTCTCCTGTGGGCAGACCTTGTAAAGAAGAACAGAATTCTCTGATGTATTTCAAAATTGTTACTTTTCTTCCCTCCCTGCTGGAAGCAAGAGGGGATTTTTCTCTGAGAGTCATCCTGAGATTCTGGTTGAGCTCCTGGAGGTAAACCTCAAAAGGGCGTGGAGACTCCCTTATGACGGACTCCCTGGCTTTTTTGACTCTCAGACTTGCGCACATTGAGCCTCCAGCAGTTTGTCAGTTACAGTTCCGGTTTTCCTATCCGGGCACTGGTTCCTGCAGAGGTTTCTCCTCACAGGTTTCCTGCTCTGGTGAGTTCTGATTCTCTGTACCCATCTGTTTGCCTCTCCAACTTTGGAGCAGATGTTTGCCCTGTGACCTTCCTTCATTTACAAATAAATGAAACTTGTTAATTTTTGTTTGTTTGGCTTTTCATTTGTTAGGATTGAGTGGTAACTTCCAAGCTCCTTACATGGCAGACCAAATGTCCCCAGTTATCTCAAAATGAACTTTTATAGTCTTCAGAAATCTGGGATCCAGTTAAGTTGCACTCTTCATATTTGGTTGTCTCTTTAGTTTCCTTTAAGCTAGAATAATCACCCTACCTTTTTTATTTTATTTTTTGTCCTTAAGACACAGAAACTTTTAGAGTTCAGGACAATTGTGTCATGGAGTAACCCATATCCTGGATTTATTTACTCATGTTTAGACCTAGGTTAAGCATATGGTAAGAGTATTACATAAGCAAAATTGTATGCTTCCTATTGCATCAGGTAAGAAGGCATATACTGACCATTTTGTCTTTGCTAAATTTGATACTTGGTGTCCACAAGATCTGTCCATTATAAAAATACATTTTCACTTTTGTAATTAATAGGCACTCTGTGGTGATACTTTAAGTCTGTGAATATTCTATTACACAACCACCATCCACCCAATGGTTTTAGCATACATTAATGATGCTTGCCTAAAATCATTTATTATATTAGGGTTTGCAAAATAGTGATTTGCTAATTCTATCATTCTTCTACATTTATTGTAAAGAATAGCTGCCCCCTTTTTTTGCTCCCCCCTTTCCCCATATCATCATGAATTCAGGGACTCTTTTTATTTATTCATTATTCTTTTTTTGCTCAAATTTTCTCCAATTTGGCCAGTGAAGATCCTTTCAAGCCAGTTCTGTGGCTTCCTGTGTCCTTCTGACATGATCTCATTAATCTTTGAGCACGTGGTTACTTTCTGGCACAATAAGACATCCCAGGTTCACCTTGTACTTTCTCTGCCCCAGATTTGGAAACAGCCAAGACTGGAATATTACTTAGAAACCAAGATCTGGGACACACATAGTGTCATTTTTGGACACAGTCATCAAACAGTTTGCCCTACAACTCTTCAAGACATAGTCTTGTGCATTCTACCTAAAGCATGCTTCCCCACACACTTCCACCCATGTCTCTCTATTCCCACTGCCACCACCCATTTATCCCCACAGGTCTGGTTTCCGCAAAACCCTCTCTACAAGCCTCCTTGCCTCCAGCCTCTTAATCCTCAAATCCACTGGAATGTGACTTTTACAACATGGTAAAAGGAAAAGTGGGCTTTGGAGTCATACAGGCCAAAATGTTGAGCCCAGCTCAACTACCCTACCGACTGCATGACATTGGGTTAATTAGTTAAGCTTTTCTGAGCCTCAGTTTCCTCATCTGAAAAGTAGAGATAAGAGTACTTACCTCACAATAAGTGAGAATTAGACATAAGAAATATATCCTAGCCACATCCATGAAAACAAACTCAGCACTCAGCCTTTTCTATAGAAACTGCCCCACCCACAGCTACTGGAAGGAGAAACGCCCTGTTCAAAGTGAGTCCCGTGGATTACGGCTGACTGAGCTGGGAGGAGTTGCATAATGAGAAAAGAGAGAGAGAGAGAGATAATGAGAGACAGAGAAAAAAAAGGAAATTAGTCGGTATTAGTCAATGAAGCTAAACTATCAAAATGAAGAATTGGTGCCAGCTGACCAAAGATTAGTGCATAAAAGAAGTTGCTCAAGGGAGAGAGAAGATTGGAGAAGCACCATGCCCTGTCTCTCTGCCTGAGGCTGGCCACCCAGCCTCCCCTCCTTCTAGAGGACTTGCACTCTTCAATCACCTCCCTCCAATATATTCAGTCCTTTCCTCTATGTTAGCTCTAACTTAAAATCATAAAATCACACTTAACCATTTCGGTTTCTTTGAAAAACATCTTTCCTGGCTTCTGTATTCCTTTTAGCCTCCATTCCATATTTCTACTTCTCTTCCCAGTAAAGCATTCATGGTCCCTATTTGCAACTCAATGAAACTTATGTTAAGCTTACTGCTTACTTCTAAATTGCTCCAGCTAATTCATATTTTTGTTTTGTTTTACTTGACCTTTATCTTGTTACTTTACTACTACCTCTCTGACAGTCCTCAATCTACTTCACAGTTTATTCTTTCTCTGTTTGACCCCAAAATGTCAGTATGTCTCCAAGGATGTGCCCTTCAGTAACCTGGATCTTCTCACACTGCCCCTGGATGACCTTCTCCACACCCGTGGCCACAGGTTACCACATGTATATCAATAACGCCCACATCTTCATCTCTGATCTACAACTCTGCTGAACTCTTCACCCTTATTTCCAGCTATCTCCAGAACATCTCCACCTGGATACCACTAAATAAATCAGTCACTGTGTCCAAACTGGACTCGCCATCTTTTGTTGAAAATCTGCTTCATATTTTCTCAGTCACTATCGTCAACTTAGTCAATCGTACCAGAAAGCCAGGGATCACCCTTAATTCCTCCTTACATCCACTGCAGACATCTTGAAGATCTCCCCATCCTAATCTCTCTCAAATACTCTCCCTCTGGACCTATTTGTTGCCCCTGCCTTCTCAGGCTCCCATCACTTCCTGTCTGGCCTACTGGTCTCTCAGCCCCCAGTTGGCTCCTCTATTCTCTACATAGCTGTTGTGGGGTGGGGTGGGCTCTAGAGTACAAATTTCATCATGTTATTGCTCTGCTGAAAACTCTTCAGTTCCCACCACTGAGTAAAGTGCAAAATTCTTAGCCAAGACCTTGCAAGACCCTGATTACCAGCCTCATCATTATCTCCTTCTACATGAACCTTTTATTCTAACTGCACAAAATTCTATTCAGGGCTTCCCTGGTGGTGCAGTAGTTGAGAGTCCGCCTGCCAATGCAGGGGACACGGGTTTGAGCCCTGGTCCTGGAAAATCCCACATGCCGTGGAGCGACTAAGCCCACGAGCCACAACTACTGAGCCCACGTGCCACAACTGCTGAAGCGCATGTGCCTGGAGCCAGTGCTCTTCAACAGGAGAAGCCACTGCAATGAGAGGCACCACAACGAAGAGCAGCCCCAGCTTGCCACAACTAGAGAAATCCCACGTGCAGCAACGAAGACCCAACGCAGCCAAAAATAAAATAAATAAATTAAAAAAAAATTCTTTTCAATGCTGTTCCTTTCCATGTGGTATACCTTTTCATAGAATTCCCTCCTTGTACCCTACCCCTATTTGTCTAAAAAATTCCTAATAGTGATCTTTCAAAATCATGAGTCAGATCATATCGCACAGACATGTCACCTATTCAAGACCTGCTAGTGGATTCCTGTTGTCAAACCCAAAGCCGTTATCCAGTTGTGGGTCCTACAGGATCCAGCCCCGCCTTCCTCTATAACCTTATTTCCTTGCCCTTGCTACTGCCACCACTCTGGTCTCCTTTCTAGTCTTTGACCACAAGCAGCTTGATCCACCCGATATTTGGACTAGCTGTTCCCAGTTCCTGGGTTCTTCCTTTAATCTTTACATCTTTACATCTTACATTTCCTAGTTGCTACCAGTCACTTCTGTGAACTTTGAAGTCTAACTGACCTGAGTTTGAAACCAGCCTCTGCCACTTGCTAGCTGTGTGACTCTGGGCAAATTTATTAACCTCTCTGTCCTTCAGTTTCCTCATCTGTAAAATGAGGGTCATAATGCCTTACTCACAGAATTGCTGTTAATCATAAATGAAGCTAATGCCTGATTCATGGTGTTTAATGTGTTAAAACAGTAGGTGTTTTTTAAATGATGGCTATAAATACTTTTATTTTGTTGAACACTACTGCCAGGGTAGTCAGCAGTACTTCTGTTGTGTAACTCCTGTGGTCCAAAAAGCCTCAAAAGAGCTTTATTTCCTGTAGCATTAAACAAAACAACACACACCCACAAATGTTTTTTAAAAACCATAAAAGCCCAGCATTAAAAGACTTTTTTTAGTTTGGCTCTAAAATTTCCAGGTTTATCTTCAACTACTCTCCCTCACAAGTTATATTCAGCCAATCTGGACTCTCTTCAGATCCCGTGCCTCTGTTTTTGCCTTTAACATCTAGACCTGTAGCAATTCTGCTCATTCTGTATTTTCTTTCTTATCTCCCTTTCTTCGTCTCCCAGATGAAACCTTACATGATCACCCATGTTGGCAATACCTCTTCTTGTTCTGAACTGTTCAGTTCATCATCTTGAGTGTGAGAGGAACCTCAAGTTCAGTGTCTCTAGACCGGAACACATCATCTCTCCCAAGCAATCCTATTCTTCCTTCTGTGTTATAACTCTCAGTGAAGATACCACCACCCACCTTTGTCAGAAGTCTAAGCATAGATTGAGGCTGTCACCCCATTCGTTCACTTGATGAGTTCACCTCCTAAACTACCTAAGTTACCTCCTAATCGTTTTGTTTCTCCAAGTGCCTTGTTTCTGCCATGTTATTATTGTTGACCCTCATCAGGTTTCGCCATCTCTTCCATTACCATGCCAAAGCCTTACCCCTGGGCTCCCTACCAAGCTTTCCCTCAGCACTCTGCCTGCAGAGCGCTTGTTCTGGAATGGAGCCTTTGCCATCGCCCTCCACTTTTTTGCTCAACACCTATCAATGGCTCATTATCTTCAGAACTGAGCCATGCTTCTTAGCATGGCACACAAGGCCACTGCTATCTCTCTCACTTTTTCTGAAAAGAAAATGCATTTATTTCTCACACATCACGGGCACACACACCAAGCCATTCTGTTCAGACTATTTTCTCTGCCTAGATGTCTTCCCTACTTTCATCAAATAAATAACACCTCAAAAATGGAATTGTTCGCTCATTTCCCCCTTATATTAAAAGCAATATATTTAATTTGGTTTTTTTCAATATTTATTTATTTATTTATTTTGTTGTACTGGGTCTTACTTGTGGCAGGTGGGCTCCTTAGTTGTGGCATGCAAACTCCTAGCTGCAGCATGCATGTGGGATCTAGTTCCCTGACCAGGGATCGAACCTGGGCCCCCTGCGTTGGGAGTGTGGAGTATTATCCACTGTGCCACCAGGGAAGTCCCAACAATATATTTTAATTACGAAATTCAGATAAGCAAAATGAACAACATAAAAAACTCCCATTGGATGAACAATACTGACATTTTTTTCTATACTTAAATATAGTTTCTATAAAAGTTGAAATATGCTGTATATATTATCTTATAACTTGATTGTTTTTACTTAATTGTAAATCATGAATAACTTCCTATATCATTTAATATTATGCTTCAGTATTACATTTTTTTTTAAAACATCTTTATTGAAGTATAATTGCCTTACAATGGTGTGTTAGCTTCTGCTTTATAACAAAGTGAATCAGTTATACATATACAATATGTTCCCATATCTCTTCCCTCTTGCATCTCCCTCCCTCCCACCCTCCCCATCCCACCCCTCTAGGTGGTCACAGAGCACCGAGCTGATCTCCCTATGCTATGCGGCTGCTTCCCACTAGCTATCTATTTTACATTTGGTAGTGTATATATGTCCATGACACTCTCTTACCCTGTCACATCTCACCCCACCCCCTCCCCATATCCTCAAGTCCATTCTCTAGTAGGTCTGTGTCTTTATTCCCGTCTTGCCACTAGGTTCTTCATGGCCTTTTTTTTTTTTTCCTTAGATTCCGTATATATGTGTTAGCATACTGTATTTGTTTTTCTCTTTCTGACTTACTTCACTCTGTATGACAGACTCTAACTCCATCCACCTCATTACAAATACCTCCATTTCATTTCTTTTTATGGCTGAGTAATATTCCATTGTATATATGTGCCACATCTTCTTTATCCATTCATCTGTCGATGGATATTTAGGTTGCTTCCATGTCCTGGCTATTGTAAATAAAGCTGCAATGAACATTTTGGTACGTGACTCTTTTTGAACTATGGTTTTCTCAGGGTATATGCCCAGTAGTGGGATTGCTGGGTCGTATGTTAGTTCTATTTGTAGTTTTTTAAGGAACCTCCATACTGTTCTCCATAGTGGCTGTATCAATTTACATTCCCACCAACAGTGCAAGAGTGTTCCCTTTCCTCCACACCCTCTCCAGCATTTATTGTTTCTAGATTTTTTGATGATGGCCATTCTGATCGGTGTGAGATGATATCTCATTGTAGTTTTGATTTGCATTTCTCTAATGATTAATGATGTTGAGCATTCTTTCATGTGTCTGTTGGCAATCTGTATATCTTCTTTGGAGAAATGTCTATTTAGGTCTTCTGCCCATTTTTGGATTGGGTTGTTCGTTTTTTTGTTATTGAGCTGCATGAGCTGCTTGTAAATCTTGGAGATTGATCCTTTGTCAGTTGCTTCATTTGCAAATATTTTCTCCCATTCTGATGGTTGTCTTTTGGTCTTGTTTATGGATTCCTTTGCTGTGCAAAAGCTTTTAAGTTTCATTAGGTCCCATTTGTTTATTTGTGTTCTTATTTCCATTTCTCTGGGAGCTGGGTCAAAAAGAATCTTGCTGTGATGTATGTCACAGGGTGTTCTGCCTATGTTTTCCTCTAAGAGTTTGATAGTGTCTGGCCTTACACTTAGGTCTTTAATCCATTTTGAGTTTATTTTTGTGCATGGTGTCAGGGAGTGTTCTAATTTCATACTTTTACATGTATCTGTCCAATTTTCCCAGCACCACTTATTGAAGAGGCTGTCTTTTCTCCACTGTATATGCTTGCCTCCTTTATCAAAGATAAGGTGACCATATGTGTGTGGGTTTATCTCTGGGCTTTCTATCCTGTTCCATTGATCTATATTTCTGTTTTTGTGCCAGTACCAAACTGTCTTGATTACTGTAGCTTTGTAATATAGTCTGAAGTCAGGGAGCCTGATTCCCCCAGCTCCATTTTTCGTTCTCAAGATTGCTTTGGCTATTCGAGGTCTTTTGTGTTTCCATACAAATTGTGAAATTTTTTGTTCTAGTTCTGTGAAAAATGCCAGTGGTAGTTTGATAGGGATTGCATTGAATCTGTAGATTGCTTTGGGTAGTAGAGTCATTTTCACAATGTTGATTCTTCCAATCCAGGAACATGGTATATCTCTCCATCTATTTGTGTCATCTTTAATTTCTTTCATCAGTGTCTTATAATTTTCTGCATACAGGTCTTTTGTCTCCTTAGGTAGGTTTATTCCTAGATATTTTATTCTTTTTGTTGCAATGGTAAACGGGAGTGTTTTCTTAATTTCACTTTCAGATTTTTCGTCATTAGTGTATAGAAATGCAAGAGATTTCTGTGCGTTAATTTTGTATCCTGCTACTTTACCAAATTCATTGATTAGCTCTAGGAGTTTTCTGGTAGCATCTTTAGGATTCTCTATGTATAGTATCATGTCATCTGCAAATAGTGACAGCTTTACTTCTTCTTTTCCGATTTGGATTCCTTTTATTTCTTTGTCTTCTCTGATTGCTGTGGCTAACACTTCCAAAACTATGTTGAATAATAGTGGTGAGAGTGGGCAACCTTGTCTTGTTCCTGATCTTAGTGGAAATGGTTTCAGTTTTTCACCATTGAGGACAATGTTGGCTGTGGGTTTGTCATATATGGCCTTTATTATGTTGAGGAAAGTTCCCTCTATGCCTACTTTCTGCAGGGCTTTTATCATAAATGGGTGTTGAATTTTGTCGAAAGCTTTCTCTGCATCTATTGAGATGATCATATGGTTTTTCTCCTTCAATTTGTTAATATGGTGTATCACATTGATTGATTTGCGTATATTGAAGAATCCTTGCATTCCTGGGATAAACCCCACTTGATCATGGTGTATGATCCTTTTAATGTGTTGTTGGATTCTGTTTGCTAGTATTTTGTTGAGGATTTTTGCATCTATGTTCATCAGTGATATTGGCCTGTAGTTTTCTTTCTTTGTGACATCTTTGTCTGGTTTTGGTATCAGGGTGATGGTGGCCTCGTAGAATGAGTTTGGGAGTGTTCCTCCCTCTGCTATATTTTGGAAGAGTTTGAGAAGGATAGGTGTTAGCTCTTCTATAAATGTTTGATAGAATTCACCTGTGAAGCCATCTGGTCCTGGGCTTTTGTTTGTTGGAAGGTTTTTAATCACAGTTTCAATTTCAGTGCTTGTGATTGGTCTGTTCATATTTTCTATTTCTTCCTGGTTCAGTCTCGGCAGTTTGTGCATTTCTAAGAATCTGTCCATTTCTTCCAGGTTGTCCATTTTATTGGCATAGAGTTGCTTGTAGTAATCTCTCATGATCTTTTGTATTTCTGCAGTGTCAGTGGTTACTTCTCCTTTTTCATTTCTAATTCTATTGATTTGAGTCTTCTCCCTTTTTCTCTTGATGAGTCTGGCTAATGGTTTATCAATTTTGTTTATCTTCTCAAAGAACCAGCTTTTAGTTTCATTGATTTTTGCTATTGTTTCCTTCATTTCTTTTTCATTTATTTCTGACCTGATCTTTATAATTTCTTTCCTTCTGCTGGATTTGGGGTTTTTTTGTTCTTCTTTCTCTAATTGCTTTAGGTGCAAGGTTAGGTTGTTTATTCGAGATGTTTCCTGTTTCTTGAGGTAGGCTTGTATTGCTATAAACTTCCCTCTTAGCACTGCTTTTGCTGCGTCCCATAGGTTTTGGGTCGTCGTATCTCCATTGTCATTTGTTTCTAGGTATTTTTTGATTTCCCCTTTGATTTCTTCAGTGATCACTTCATTATTAACTAGTGTATTGTGTAGCCTCCATGTGTTTGTATTTTTTACAGATCTTTTCCTGTAATTGATATCTAGTCTCATAGCGTTGTGGTCGGAAAAGATACTTGATACGATTTCAATTTTCTTAAATTTACCAAGGCTTGATTTGTGACCCAAGATATGATCTATCCTGGAGAATGTTCCATGAGCACTTGAGAAAAATGTGTATTCTGTTGTTTTTGGGTGGAATGTCCTATAAATATCCATTAAGTCCAACTTGTTTAATGTATCATTTAAAGCTTGTGTTTCCTTATTTATTTTCATTTTGGATGATCTGTCCATTGGTGAAAGTGGGGTGTTAAAGTCCCCTACTATGATTGTGTTGCTGTCGATTTCCCCTTTTATGGCTGTTAGTATTTGCCTTATGTATTGAGGTGCTCCTATGTTAGGTGCATAAATATTTACAATTGTTATACCTTCCTCTTGGATCGATCCCTTGATCATTATATAGTGTCCTTCTTTGTCTCTTGTAATATTCTTTATTTTAAAGTCTATTTTGTCTGATATGAGAATTGCTACTCCAGCTTTCTTTTGATTTCCATTTGCATGGAATATCTTTTTCCATCCCCTCACTTTCAGTCTATATGTGTCTCTAGGTCTGAAGTGGGTCTCTTGTAGACAGCATATATATGGGTCTTGTTTTTGTATCCATTCAGCCAGCCTGTGTCTTTTGGTGGGAGCATTTAATCCATTTACATTCAAGGTAATTATCGATATGTATGTTCCTATTCCCATTTTCTTAAATGTTTTGGGTTTGTTATTGTAGGTGTTTTCCTTCTCTTGTGTTTCTTGCCTAGAGAAGTTCCTTTAGCATTTGTTGTAAAGCTGGTTTGGTGGTGCTGAACTCTCTCAGCTTTTGCTTGTCTGTAAAGGTTTTAATTTCTCCATCACATCTGAATGAGATCCTTGCTGGGTAGAGTAATCTTGGTTGTAGGTTTTTCTCCTTCATCACTTTAAGTATATCCTGCCACTCCCTTCTGGCTTGCAGAGTTTCTGCTGAAAGATCAGATGTTAACCTTATGGGGATTCCCTTGTGTGTTATTTGTTGTTTTTCCCTTGCTGCTTTTAATATGTTTTCCTTATATTTAATTTTTGACAGTTTGATTAATATGTGTCTTGGCGTGTTTCTCCTTGGGTTTATCCTGTATGGGACTCTCTGTGCTTCCAGGACTTGATTAACTATTTCCTTTCCCATATTAGGGAAGTTTTCGACTATAAGCTCTTCAAATATTTTCTCAGTCCCTTTCTTTTTCTCTTCTTCTTCTGGGACCCCTATAATTCGAATGTTGGTGCGTTTAATGTTGTCCCAGAGGTCTCTGAGACTGTCCTCAGTTCTTTTCATTATTTTTTCTTTATCCTGCTCTGCAGTAGTTATTTCCACCATTTTATCTTCCAGGTCACTTATCCTTTCTTCTGCCTCAGTTATTCTGCTATTGATCCCATCTAGAGTATTTTTAATTTCATTTATTGTGGTTTTCATCATTGCTTGGTTCCTCTTTAGTTCTTCTACATCCTTGTTAAATGTTTCTTGCATTTTGTCTATTCTATTTCCAAGATTTTGGATCATCCTTGCTATCATTATTCTGAATTCTTTTTCAGGTAGACTACCTATTTCCTCTTCATTTGTTAAGTCTGGTGTGTTTTGACTTTGCTCCTTCATCTGCTGTGTGTTTTTCTGTCGTCTCATTTTGCTTATCTTACTGTGTTTGGGGTCTCCTTTTCACAGGCTGCAGGTTCGTGGTTCCCGTTGTTTTTGGTATCTGTCCCCCGTGGCTAAGGTTGGTTCAGTGGGCTGTGTAGGCTTCCTGGTGGAGGGAGCTAGTGCCTGAGCTCTGGTGGATGAGGCTGGATCTTGTCTTTCTGGTGGGCACGTCCACGTCTGGTGGTGTATTTTGGGGTGTCTGTGGCCTTATTATGATTTTAGGCAGCCTCTCTGCTAATGGATGGGGCTGTGTTCCTGTCTTGCTAGTTGTTTGGCATAGGGTGTCCAGCACTGTAGCTTGCTGGTCGTTGAGCGAAGCTGGGTCTTGATGTTGAGATGGAGATCTCTGAGAGATTTTTGCCGTTTGGTATTACATGGAGCTGGGAGGTCTCTTGTGGACCAGTGTCCTGAAGTTGGCTCTCCCACCTCAGAGGCACGGCCCTGATGCCTGGCTGGAGCACCAAGAGCCTTTTGTCCACACAGCTCAGAGTAAAAGGGAGAAAAAATAGAAAGAAAGAAAGAAAGAGGCTATAATATAGTGAAGTAAAATAAAGCTATTATAAAGCAAAGCTATACAGACAAAATCTCACCAAGAAGCATATACATATACACTCACAAAAAAAGGAAAAGGGGAAATATTAATATATCCTGCTCCAAAGTCTACCTCCTGAATTTGGGATGATTCGTTGTCTATTCAGGTATTCACCAGATGCAGGCACATCAAGTTGTTTGTGGAGTTTTAATCCGCTGCTTCTGAGGCTGCTGGGAGAGATTTCCCCTTCTCTTCTCTGTTCGCACAGCTCCTGGGGTTCAGCTTTGGATTTGGACCCGCCTCTGCATGTAGGTCGCCTGAGGGCGTCTATTCCCCGCCCAGACAGGACGGGGTTAAAGGAACAGCTGCTTCGGGGGCTCTGGCTCACCCAGGCCGCGGGGAGGGAGGGGTACAGAGGAGGCGGGGCGAGCCTGCGGCGTCAGAGGCCGGCGTGACGTTGCACCAGCCTGAGGCACGCAGTGCATTCTCCCGGGGAAGTTGTCCCCGGATCACGGGACCCTGGCCGTGGCGGGCTGCACAGGCTACCGGGAGGGGCGGTGTGGAGAGTGACCTGTGCTCGCATACAGGCTTTTTGTAGGCGGCAGCAGCAACCCCAGCGTCTCATGCCCGTCTCTGGGGCCCGCGGTGATCGCCGTGGCTCGCGCCCGTCTCTGGAGTTCGTTTAGGTGGCGCTCTGAATCCCCTCTCCTCGCGCACCAGGAAACAAAGAGGGAAGAAAAAGTCTCTTGCCTCTTCGGCAGCTGCAGACTTTTTCCCGGACTCCCTCCCGGCTAGCTGTGGTGCACTAACCCCTTCAGGCTGTGTTCACGCCGCCAACCCCAGTCCTCTCCCTGCGATCCGACCGAAGCCCGAGCCTCAGCTCCCAGTATTACATTTTGATGGCTACATAGAAGTCGATTGTGTGGAAGCACTATGACTTATTTAATCGATCCCCTATTATTGGATATTTACATTATTTCCAATTTTACATAGTTATAAATGATACTATGATAAATATTATCCTTACTGATGAAATTGTTCGAAAATACACTTAAATTTCCTTTACTTAAATTTTTTTTTAAATTTTTATTTATTTATTTATTTATGGCTGTGTTGGGTCTTCGTTTCTGTGCGAGGGCTTTCTCTAGTTGCGGCAAGTGGGGGCCACTCTTCATCGCGGTGCACGGGCCTCTCACTATGGTGGCCTCTCTTGTTGCGGAGCACAGGCTCCAGATGCGCAGGCTCAGCAATTGTGGCTCACGGGCCTAGTCGCTCAGCAGCATGTGGGATCTTCCCAGACCAGGGCTCGAACCTGTGTCCCCTGCATTGGCAGGCAGATTCTCAACCACTACGCCACCAGGGAAGCCCAAATTTTTGAAGGTGTATTTGTTGAATCAAAAATATGCAACACTTTAAGGCTTTTAATGCAAATTGCCAAATTTTTCTCAGAAAGGCTATAGGAATAATTAAGTGAAACTTTCCGATTTAGTAGGTAGTACAGGGATCTTATTTTATTTTGTGTTTCTTTTTAGTGAGGTTAAACATTTCCACATATTCAGTAATCATTTATCACTCCTTTTGGGAATTTTAGTGTTCCTTTCCCATTTTTCTACTGGAGTGTTTAACTTTTGAAAAGTAATCTAAAAAAAATTTTATAGCATTAGCACTGTCGTGTGATGAAAGTATTTTTCCAGATTATTGTTTGTGTTTGAATTTTACTCGTGGTATTTTTGAATGCTGGAATGTGTGTAACACAGTCACTAGACTCAAGAACTGAACTGCCTACACTTGAATCCAAGCTCTAACACGTGTAAGCTATGTAACCTTGAACAAGTTACTTAACTTCTCTGTGTCTCAGTATACTTACTAATAAAATGGAAGTGAGAATAGCGCCTACTTTATAGGATTGTTGTGAGGATTAAATGAGCTAATATATGAGCAGCGTCTAGAACAATGGTACATATTAAGTGCTACTTGATAACTAAGTTAAATCAACCATGGATTTGCTCAGGAGTCATCCCTTTAGGAAGACATCTCTGAATCCCCAGTTGAGTAAGATGCTACTCATCTGTCCTTCTAGAGCACTGTTTTTTTTTTTTTTTTTAGAGCACTGTTTTTAATACTGCTAATTTTATAATAATATACTTGTATACTAGTCTTTCTCAATATGCGAGAAACTAAAATGGTGGTAAGGGATTGTATCTTATTTATCGTTATATTCCCAATGCCCACCATTTGCCTTTTTCTTCTGTAAACTGAACGATAGCTCTTCAGAACTACTCTGATGACACATATCTCACATTCCTTTGAGTTATTATTATGTGTATTTAATTAGTTCTCCAACCATATCATATGTTTCTTGGGGGCAAATACTCATACTGTTTTATCTACAAGACCAAACTCTGAGTCCAAAACATATCAGATACTCAACAAATGGAGGATCACAAGAAAGAGAGGTTGGAAGGGAGGAAGGGAAAGTTAGAAAAAGAAAGGAAGGAAGGAAGAGCAGCTTTCACACAAGTACAATCATATGCAGGTCCTTGAGATTCTGTCTTGGAAGATCATGCCTCTGGTTACTGAGCTGGTCCAGCCAAATCAACAGTCAATTGCAGGAACCAAGTAGAAGAAGACAAAAGTCAGAAACCCTAGCTCTGGTAAACTGTGGACATTTACTCAAGTCTGTGTCATTTTAGTCAACTATACCATTCTCAGGGTACCATGCAGCTCTCAGCAAGTCCCTCCTTACTCCTTACTTCCTTGTGCAGGTGAATCCCGGGGGCACTCTGGAGCCTGAGGGTCTGTGAATGGCTTGTACACAACCCTGGTTTAAAGGCCCTTAGTTTACAGTGATCCAGAGCATTGATTACACTCGGGGTCTCAAGCCTGTTCCTGTCCTGAGTCAAAACAGATGTCAATCCAAACATCTGTGTTTCTTCTATTGAAAATATTAAGTCTATATTCAAAGCAATTTCATAGACAGCCAAATTGATCAAAAACTCATTTAGGTGATGATTTTTTTTTATTCTTTGACTATCCTAGTAGCCAAAGCTTGTACATATGATTGCAGCTCATGGTTATTTCTGTAACTCATTTATTTAAATATTCACTTACCTAACAAATGACTCAACAAACATGTACTTGAGTCTGTGAGAGGCACTTGGAATGGGGATGCAAAGTCACATGGGACAGGACATGCCCACCCTCAGGTTCTTAGGACAGGGGTGGCAGACTGATAAGTAAATATAATTAGAATGCACTTTTGTAAGCATTTTGTTAGAGTTATGGTCTAAGTGTTATTGGAACACAGGGGAAAGGTATATACATGATTCAGAGCTGGGAAGGGGAGGTCATGAGAAGTTTCATGGAGGAGATGAGGCTAGGCTGAATTTTGAGGAAACATTCATTCAATAAATATTTACTGGCATGAATAAAAAAGGGTATGATCCATCTAGGCATGGGGTTCATTTGTCAGCAGTGGACAAGATAAGGTTCCTAAACACCTGGAGCTAATTATTAAACCATCAAAAGGGGATATGTAGAAAAATGAAGTAGGATGACATGATAAAGAAGCAGGGAGACAGGTCACTAAGGTCAATGTGGAGCTTAGCTGATTCAATTCCAAGCTAAAGACTGAGTAGGCATTCTGCTCATCACCTAAGAGCCTGGACTGGGGTGGTAGCTATGGGAGTGGGTAGGAGGAAGTAGAAGCAACAAGGACAGAGAAGAGAGACTCCACATGTGGAGGTGGTGGAGTTGAAGGTGTGAATGGAAGAATACTGATACTTCAAACAGGAATAGGAAAGCTGGGAGAAGAGATGCTGGTTTGAAGGAGAAAGTATTGAGGTCTGGAAGAAAACAGGGCCCAACACGTAAGAGACCTTCAGTAAATGTCAAGTGAATGAATGGATAGGTGTGTGGGTGGGAAGATGTATGGGTGAGTGGGTAGGTGGATGAATAGATGCACGATACAGTAGTAAATGGTACATGGAAATCAAGGTACTCCACACTCCCATTCTATCTTGCCCCAGTGGGGAGCAAAGCAAAAAAACAACTGTATTTATTTCCTGATATTTTTATCTCTCACTAAACTATCAGCTCCTTAAGGGAAATAATTATGTTACTCCCTTAGGGCTTGGCACCATGCCTGACTCCCTGGCTTTATGAATGTATAGTTGTTGATTGCATGCTCTGTCATTCACCTCTACCAGCCACCATCTGACTGCCTTTAAGCCTGCTGACCATGACTCTCCACTGGTAAGGCAAGTGAAACACTTACTTTTCACCCAAGATCTACCACTAATTCTTTCCTCTTTCACTGACAAGTCTTACTGCATACTCACTGATTTAATCTCCCAGGCAGAGACCTGGCTGTCAAAACCAGGAATCTGGATTCATCACACAGCCTCCATTCAGGGTGGAAGGAACCCATTTAGAAACTGCCAATGCATACAATCTGAAGGGCACAAATTATTAGGTCAGGTTGAACATCAGGCTTATCGGAGATTGAAGCAGCCCCACGTAATTGGGGCAAATTGTGGTTTATTAAGCTAGCTTTTATCATAGCGACTCCTGTTAGTGCAGCTATAGTTAAGGGTCTGTCCGTTTTTCCATTATAAGACCCTGTTTCAGAGGCTTATAACTGCCAGGGAAATTCACTGCTGCCTGAAGCTTGACACGTTAGGGTGCTTGCTGCCTTTGGATATATTTTGAAAATAAGAATAAAATAAAAATGATGGGATTATTTCATTGAGATGTGTGGCCTCAGCTTGCTGGCCTATGAGGGTGCTGTAACAAGCCGACGTTAGCCAGGTGGTGGACAAGCGAGCTGACGTGACAGACAGTAACATTTTAACACTTTCCTCATTGTCATTATGCCCCATCTTGTCAGTAATCTCCTTGTTAAAGAGCACGCGTTGACATGATGGACAATAATGGCCCCATTGCAGATATCATAGCCCATCACAGAGTAACCCAAGTTGCAGAAGTTCCTATACATCGTACATAAATTGACTGTATAAAAGGTTGTGGAAATGTTTTTGATAGAGCAAAGATCCAATCAGATGCCCCCTGATTATTTCCGTGGATAGCTATAAGATTTGTAGGTGTCATATTGCTGTCACTTTTGTGGGCTTGAGTTTGTATGGACAGTAATGAAGTAATTTTTTTCTCTTAAATGCATTGCTTGCAATTACAGAATGCTGCCAGCAGCTGATCTGTGGTACTCTGGTTAGTGCCTTGTGTTCAGACTATAGGTTTTCCCATAGGAGAGGGTATCAAAACAAATAATCAGTACACCTTGCAATACTTACCCCACACCTGAAATAAATACTGTGCACAATTAGAGTAAGATGTAAAGAAATGGGCACTTAAGTAAGGCTTGGCACCTAGTTATTAACCACTAACTATTCTCAACCACAGCTTGACTTAACCTTGAGCCTTTCCGGGTTCTTAAGCATGTCCTCTACTAAGAGGTTGTTCTAGTTCAGTAGCTCTAGTGCCAAACATAGGCTCTGATATCAGATGCTAGAGCTTACGAATTTAAAATCAACCATCCACTCTGTGACTATTGGTGAGCTCCTGAATTACTGAAGGTCTCTGGTCCTCTTTCCTTATCTATAAAATTGGAATGATAACAATACCTACCTCATAAGTTGTTAAGAGGGTTAATTAGGAAAATATATGTCAAGGACTTACAGCACCAGTCCCAAGCCCCTTGATATTGTTCCTCATCAGTAAAAAAAAAATATAGGGACTTCCCTGTTGGCGCAGTGGTTAAGAATCCACCTGCCAATGCAGGGGACACTGGTTCGAGCCCTGGTCCGGGAAGATCCCACATGCCGCAGAGTAACTAAGCCCGTGCGCCACAACTACTGAGCCCACGTGCCACAACTACTGAAGCTCATGCACCTAGAGCCCATGCTCCACAACCACAAGAGAAACCACTGCAATGAGAAGCCCGTGCACCACAACGAAGAGCAGCCCCCGCTCACCACAACTACAGAAAGCCTGCGCGCAGCAACGAAGACCCAACGCAGCCAAAAATTAATTAATTAATTAAAAAAATATATATATATGAGTCTGCATATCTTAATATATGTATAAAATATTTCTACACTTATAAATTAAATCAAGTACCACTAAACTAAAATATTATACATGTTATAAAACATACACAAAAAGTAGAAATTTTAAATGATTAAAATAAACTATTTCAAAACATATTTTCATCTGTTTCATTAATAAAGAATACATATTTGCTCTCACGGAAAATGATTGCTAAGATAACATTTTATATTATTATATTGAACTAATATTTTTATGAGAGCTATGTGTTTAAAATGATTATTTTTTTAAAAATTTTGCTATAGCATAGTGATATAATTAATTTAGAGGTCTGTTTCTACTTTGTTTTAGTGACCATCACAGTTTAAAATATAGTTCATTAAAATATGAATATTGAAATGAAAGACATAAATTTCTGGCTACGCTTATTAAAATTTGCAAACCAATACACCAATTATGGAAAGATTTTGGTTGAAATTCAGTTAGTTAATGTTCATCTTGTCTGGTTTCAGTCAGTTATTTTTGAAAATAATCAGAAATCATTATATTTTACTGAATAGGTTCAAAACACTGTGAAACTCTTCATTTGGAAGATTTATAAATGGGTAAGATTTTTTTCTGGATTTGCTTCTAGGTTTAAAAGATATGGTAGGTAACAGAATTTTCAGGGAAAAAAAATCATTATGATGAAAACACTTCCAGTATCTTTTTTAAAAAATGCTCTTTCCATATCAGAGATTATTTTCCTAAAACACCTATTTTCTCTCTCATTGTTTAGTCACATTTATCTGCAAGGTATAGATGAAGTGTGTTGATTTAAAAAAGAAAACAAAAACAAAAAAATTCTAGACAACATGTTATTGACAGACAACCACATTTTATCACAGAAAACAACCTAGCAAATTTGGGGCCTATCGTTTTGCTTAAAAATGTGTAACTCACGGTTAAGCTCAGTAACTTTTATGATACATTTCTAGGAATAATTGGAGAACCTCTCTGTGGTACCAAACATTTTCATAGTCACACGTATGTCATAACAAAGTATTATAAAAATTCTACTCTTAAAACAGCCTAACAAAATGGGGAAAATATTTGCAAACCATATACTTGATAAGGGGTTAATATCTAAAATATGTAAAAAACTCATACAACTCAATAGCAAAAATTCAAGTAACCCAATTAATAAATGGGCAAAGGACCTGAATAAACATTTCTCCAAGGAAGATACAAAAAAGGCCAATAGGTACAAGAAAAAATGCTCAACATCACTAGTCATTAGGCAAATGCAAATTAAAATCACAGTGAGACATTGCCCCACACCTGTTAAAATAGCCATCGTCAAAAAGACAAGCGATTACAAATGCTGGCATGGATGTGGAGAAAAGGGAACTCTTGTGCACTGTTTGTGGGATGGTAAATTGGTACAACCAGTACCAATGGAGGACCCTTAAAAATTAAAAATAGAAAGTACTGTATGATCCAGCAGTTCCACTTCTGGGAATATATCCAAAGGAAACGAAAACACTAACTGAAGAAGATATCTGCACCCTCAGTACATAGCAGCATTATTTACGATAGGCAAGACATGGAAACACCAAAGTGTGTACACTGATGGATGAATGGATAAAGAAGTTGTGTGTGTGTGTGTGTATATATATATACACACACATATATATATGTATATATATAATAATGGAATATTATTCAGCCATAAAAAATGAGAAAAAAATCTACCATTTGGGACAACGTAGATGGACCTTGAAGGCATTATGCTAAGTGAAATAAGTCAGACAGAGAAAGACAAATACTGTGTGATCTCACTTATCTGTGGAATTAAAAAAAAACAAAAAACACAAAACTTGTAGAAAAAGAGATCAGACTTGTGGTTACCAGAGGCAGAGGGTGGGGGGAAGGGGAATTGGAAAAAGGTGGTCAACAGGTACAAACCTCCAGATATAAAGGTAAACAAGTACTAGGGATGTAATGTACAACATGATGACTACAGCTAACACTGTTGTATAATATATAGGAAAGTTGTTCAGAGAGTAGATCCTAAGAGTTTTCATCACAAGGAGAATTCTTTTTCTTTTTCCTTTTCTTCCTTTTCTCCATTTAGTGTATCTATATGAGATGATGGATTTTAGCTAAACCTGTTGTGGTAATCATTTCATGATATATGTAAATCAAGCCATCATGCTGCATGCCTTAAACTTATACGGTAATGTATGTCAATTATTTCTCAATAAAACTGGGGGGGAAATTCTACTCTTTAAAGAATTCAGCCTGTAAATCCACTTATCTTGGTTCACGTAAACTACACATCATGATAAAGTAGAAAAGGAACAAATGATGGGGCCTCGGCCAAAACCCCCTGCACACTGCAGAATTCCCATTTCCCTTCAGGACCCCTAATAATCTAACATGGCTTGAGAGAGGGTGCTGCCATAAATCCATATATTAAATACCTGTCATGCTCATTTTCCTCTTTATCACAATAACAATGAATACAAATACAAGTTCGATGTTTTCTCCCCATATCTCAGTGGGTAGTCTTGCTGATCCCTGTGCACAGCCCGCCCAGTCAGTCCTTGGGGGCCACTGGTTCTGCAGGGTGGTGGGACACAGTGAGTAGCCAACAGTTGCCAGCCACCTCTATTACCTTTCTAATGTGTCCCAATCTTTATCCTAAAGAAGTGTTCTTAATCTTTCAGAAGAGCTATCACACTCCTTCAAGGATCTGATGGAAGCTATGCACTCTCCCTCCAGACAAATCTATCCACGTACACCTGCAACTTCGCACACATCTTTCAGAAGGTCTACAGCTGAGCTTGAGAAGGCCTTACTTAAGACCTAATAAACTTGCTAAAACATGTGAAACTTGGGGGGATTTTAGTATTGCTGGATATGAAGTCCCTTACAGGTCATCTAAAGCCTCCCATCCTCCTTATTATATATTTATCTAGATAGACCTATGAGTCTAAATAAAGGGGTTCCCACCATCCCTTCTTGCTCCTCTCTATTCGTGCTCTGAAACAGATGGACAGACATCTCTGTCACTCAGTATTCACTGGAGAGCAGCATTAACAGGTGAATTCTTGCCTTGAATCAGATGATGTTTTCTCAGCTGTTTGAGGAAGTGTCTCCAAGTTTTCCTAGCCCAACAGAGACCAGGTTTTGCTTAATTAACTTAAATGCAAGGTATAAGTTTACTCTTCAACCAAAGGAGCACAAATCTGGTTCAGAAGTGGCTTTCTGGAAGTCTGCCTGCTGGGAGATTAAAGTCCTGTCCAGTGAAAAATTTCATCCAAAGATTATATATGTATGTGAAATTTTGGATGATAACTTTTCATACAATATTTTGATTAAAATAGTAAGAATTTTAAATAGAAAGTTAAAGTTCCAGAGGCTATTAAAAAATGGCATCTGAAATATCTTCCTAAATCTTGAACCTCTTTTCTTTCTCATTTGTCTTATTGTCTCTTTAGCGTAATTTCCTGCTCAACTGGCACTTACCCTAAAATAAGGGATGGGTATAGTCATGAGGTTTAACGTTTTCCTGTGTGTTTGTACACGTGTACTCACTGGTTGCTGAAAAATGGCGAGAGTTTTTGTATCTCTGTAAAATTACAAAATGTCTCTTGCATTGCTGTCTTGCTTCTCTGTAATGTCCCCTGACGTTTCTACTTATATAGAATGCCAGATACAGGTCATCAAAAGTCCCCCTGAAAAAGAAGAGAAACTAATGATCTTTTTCCAGTTCATCACGGCACCAAATCCCAATGCTATATTGTGCACTTTTTAATGGAAGGGCACGTGAGTCATCCTATATCAATACATGTGTAAGAGGGTTAATTGGTTTTTAAATACTCTTGCTTTCCTCTTTACCTTTCCAAATGCAGGATTTTTCTCAATCAATCAGACAACCATCTTCCTGGGGGTAGATTATAACATTTGCTGGAGGAATGTAAAGGTAAAGATCTCGGTAATATTCAGCTTTTGGAATTCAAAGTAAGTCCGACTAATACTTTACAAGTCAGAATGTTGTCCTGAGAACAGACTTTCTAAATTCCCTTATCTCCTGATGTCAGGTGAGCCTGTTCCATGGCTCCACGGTAGCAGGAAAATATGACATAGGAAAAGTCAAAGTAAAATCCCACCTTTTTTCTAGCTCAGGGCGTTGTAGCAAGGAAGAGGGGGAAGGGGAGGGGGAAGAGGAGGGCGAGAGGGCCCAACCTCATCAACAAGGATATATTTCCCATGCATGTATGAGTTACAGTGTGAGCTAAACTTTGCAACCCTGCTATATGTGGAATGAGATGTCAGTGTCCCCAGTGGTGAAGTTGTAGAAGCTGAGGTACATGTGCCAGTGTATCCCTGAGTTATAAGCATTCAGAAAAACGCTTCAGCAGCCATAGTAATTACTGATTTTGGAGACATATTACTGACTTGGAGATAGAAAAACGAATCTCATTAGTGTAATTGACAGACCCAGAATTTATTTCGATTTTGATTCTATTTATGTAAACATTGACTTACTGAGGTATCTCTTGGTTGATACCAAAAGGCTTAAGTTCTACATGTGTTATTAAGTCACTTTGGAAACTAGAGTATCATATTTGTCCAATGAGCCTATACTACTGGACCCCTCCTCCATCACATAGAAATTTTATAAACACAGTTGAGAGAGTACCACAAGTTACCACATGACAGAGTGAGATTAAACCCCATTGTTGAGGGCAAGGAGCTGAAGAGAGCCAAGAACAGGAGTGAATGGACAGCCGTAGAGATGGGTCCCCATGCCTCTGTCCCTCTCACTGTTAAGATGCTGAAGCCCTTAACTTTTTAGCATTAATTATTCATTTGAATTAGACACAGCCACGGAGTTGTTTTAATGAGCTTTAATGGCAAATAGCCGAAGCATCAGGCCTCTCCTCTTGCATGTTACCTGAGGCGATTCTCTCCAGACCCTTCCTGTCCTCATCTGTAATAAGAATACTCTTAACCCTTAATGCCTCTAGCAGGGCTGTCAATGGCCTGTGGATACTTTCCATGCTTCCCAGAGAGGTAAAGTGGGGAAAAGGAGGGATGCATGAGAAACTGAAGAGAAACGCAAAAGGAATAATCAGGCTTACGTAGTAATGTCTCTCTAGTCATAGTAGGAACTGCCTTGATATGTTCTCTGTTGTGAAGGAACATCATAAAATGAAAAAGACTGTTTATAAAACCATAGAAACACAGCAAAGATGAGGTCTAGTTAAGGATTTCTTGTCTAAACTTTCAAATATCAGAATTCTCCTTGAAAAATATATCTATTGTTTAGTAGTCACACATACAACTTGGTACAAATTTCAAGAAATTTACATGTACAAATGTAGGATACAGTCTATAAAGGCTTGCTAAATGAATGAATTTAAGAAAAAAATTAGAGTTGCCTTTTGTGGGAAGCTATAGAATTCCATCACTAATTAACAAAAGTTCTACTTTTTATGGCCCCATCATTCCTCCACCATATTCCAGGCTATCAATTAGCACTGAAAACACGTGTCCATGATGTGCCTTCTCTATCCTTTCTTTGTCTCAGTCCCCTCCTAATAAAAATGTAGAAGGTGGCAATGCACATTAACTTCTGAGGGCCTGTCAGGACTCTTTATAGTACATTTCCTTTTAAGCTCTATTTGGTGCCCCAAAGTTTAAATAAATTTGAACGCTTCTCCAAATACTCAGATTATTTTCTGAAAATGACTGAGGCACTAGGGAGAACTAGAACTAGAGGCTGTTTGATTGTATTTGGCCAAGTTGAGTAATAGGGAGAACTTAGCAGAAACAGATATGGGAAGCCCGAGGTCTGGAAGCTCTTTTTCTATCTTGGTTTGACTGTAGTTCTGGCAGAGAGTAAGTCACCAGAAGTTGCTGCTACAACTCTGTGGACAGAAATGAGGGAGATAACAATTTAAAAATAACTCTTGCTTTCCCAGGATCAGCCTAGCAAGTACAAATAGAACTTTGAGGGCTAGGCGGAGTGCTAAAGAGATAGACACTCTTCCAGTTGCCAGATGTCTGGCTATATAACTTTTTGGCACTTTATGCAACATAGAGGCAGATCTATGGATTGGATCTATAAACATTACAGTTACCATCTGACAACTGTTCAGTGGCCTCCGTCCAGTTTCTAGTGGACAGGTGTTTGAATTACAAAAAAAAAAAAAAAAACACCCTCACAATTGGAGCTACTAATTGATATGCTTGTTGGAAGGCCCAGAAACAAGGCCAAGAACTGAATGGGCATGAAGGCAGAAATGTTTCCCCTTCCTGGTGGTCCCTCCTGTCTAAATTGGAGGCATTTGGGGAGAGTTTTGCCTGGCTGCTGTGTGGGTCTGTGATTAGATGGCATCAGTTCTCCCTGCTTTGAATTTGAGGCATTTCCCAAGCCCTTAATTAACTTTTAAAATATTAAAGATTACAGAGCTCCTTTTTCCTCTTGGTTCAGCTTTCACAGTTTCTGTGGTGGCTTGACTTATTTGCAAACTTACAATACACAATTTGGGTTTTGTTTGCAACTCAGAATAGAGGCTTAATGAACTGTTGTTGCTGTTTCTCTAAGAACATTGGCATAAAGGGCAGCTCTAGCTATGAAGACCCACCAGATTCTGGGCATCCCTGAGGACACTTCTGCTCTTTCACACACCAGAGACAGAACGCTGGGCCTAATGGGCCATAGGTAGGACCAGAGGGCATGCATGAATGTGCCGTACATTTAATGGTACACTAACACATTTGAATTTCTAAAACTCTGTGTTTGCCCTTACAAGAGCTTCTGAGTAAAACGGAGGATTATTTATTTCATCCTATAATCTGTACTGCATTTACTAATAGAGCTTTGAAGAACAAAGCGACCTCACCATTCTTTGAAATATAGGCCCTAAAAGAGCAAGTCTTATTTTTAGTTATTTAATAAATTTCTTCCTTCGCAAGTTTCTAATTTAGTGTGCCTCTGAATCACAGTCAATAATGTATCTAATGCTGATAATAGCATTGGCATAAGAACACTTTTCACCTTGGTGGGGTTCCTGTTAGGTCCAACAATTTTGCAGGTGATATTGATAGTGGCAAACGAGGCAGAAATCATTCCCTGTTAACTCTTTTTGATGAGATACACTGTGTTTGTAGTGAAGTTTCCACAAAGAGCTGTGATGAATAAGAGACCTTGGGTACAAGAGTAAATGCAATGTTAAATGTAAAAGTCTACTAAACGTGAGTACACTTGACCCTTGAACAGCATGGTTTGAATTGCGAGGGTCCACTTATACGTGAATTTTTTTCAGTAAATGCCTACTGCAGTATTACACCATCTGCCATTGTGTGAATTTGCCGATGCTGAACCGTGGATCCGGAGGGTTGACTGTAAAGTTATATGCGGACTGCCAGGAGGGTTGGTGCCCTAACCTCCTCGTTGTTCAAGGGTCAACTGTAATTTGTCATCAGCTTTCCATAAATGCAACTGTTTGAGATGTAGTGCTTTTTTTCTTCTTTTTAGAAACTAGTAATTTAAACTACTGACAATAACAATGTTTGCTTTAAAAAGAAATTGCATCAGAGAACTGTCTCAGTAATCTGGAAACATTTTTCAAAGCCTGAGTGACTACTAATGTATCTTTTTATACAGTAGTTAATAAACTGACCAGCCAATTCTGCCAAACCACCAATCTGAATAAATGTTATACTTTACGAGACTGATGGATAGTACAGTTGATTTCAACCAGTTACCCCACTGGAAGCTGTTGAACTAGTCATGAGCAGAGGCTGAGCCCAAGGGTCAGACCACGTGCTGAAGATCTTCCTGTTTATTTCATTGCTTCTTTCCACATTGACCACAGATTCCAAGGGCTAGAGAGGACAGTGGGTGTGAGGTCCTGAGTCCTCAGCACTAATGGTACCCAGGCAGCATGTCACTAAAGGCAGATGCTTATCCGAAAGCACTACTGTATGATGTATATGTACATGTATACATATATATATGTATGTGTGTATATATGTATATGTACATGTGTATATATGTATATGTGTATAAATGTAAATAGTATGCATATATAAATACACATATTCTATATAGACCGATATATATTAGATATATATATATTAGAATAATTATATTTACAGGCCACATTTTAAAAATCCAACATGAAGTAGTTTTATTGAGCTTCAGGGAGGAATATAGTTTTTAACTTATTTTTTTATCATAGAAGATATCAAAATACACAAGGAGAATAATAATATAATGGACCTCCCATATACTTACTCTATCCCCAACTTCCACATTTATCAACTCTTGCCAAATCCTGTTTTAGCTATATTGCATCACTCTTCTTGGCCTACCAGATTATTTTGAAGCAAATTTCAGATATCTCATCATTTCATCTGAAAGTATTTCAGGTTGTACCTCTGAAAAAACAGACTCATTGAAAAAAACACAAACCTGCCAAAGCATGATTGCAGTTGTAAAAATTGACAATAGTCCTTTAATATTATCTAATTTCTAGTCAGTGGTCACATTTCCCCAACTATGTTGTAAATTTTTTTTTAATTTTGTTTCTTTGAAGTGGGATCCAAATAAGGCCCAGACATTGCCCTGGTTTGATTTGTCTCGTTTAATTTATAGGTTCATATTCTACCTTTCCCTTTTTCTTCTTAACAGTTTTTGTTGTCGTTGAGGAAGAAATTGTGTTTTGCCTATAGAATTTCCTACAGTCTGGATTTTGCTAGTGTCATTTAACATGTATTCCCCATAAATTGATAGATCTGAGGCTTGATCAGACCCCGGTTTGACTTTTGTGGCAATGCTATTCATGGGTGGTGTGTTGTACCTCCGCTAGGAGGGGCATAGTGTCTGGTGTCTCTCTTTGAGATGTTAGCAGCCACCAATGACACCCACCTAGGTCCCTTAGGATCTAATTCATGTAATTCATGAGGGGTTGCAACATGGACCTCTTCTACTGTATCATTCCTTGTTCATTTAGTTGGTAGACGACATCTGTAAAGAGGAGTTTCCCCTCATCAACTACTGTTATGCTGAGGTATAGCTCATACGCCAGAGGCAGGATTCATGTTTGATTATTTCCCAGTTTTCACTGAAAATCACAATTGTCAGTGACATCAACGTAGTCAGTTACTTGCTGAATCCCAACAGTCTCAGAATAACAAAACCAGCATCACCACCAATATTTTTTTCTTCTGTTTTTATTTTGGGGGGTGGGTAGTTCTTTGTCTTTAGAGTATATTCCAATAAAGATGTACAATAAAATATATTCTAACATCACCTGGATACTTCTCTGTATGTTTATGCCACCAACTGGATATATATTTAGGTTCATTTATCTCATTTTTCTTTTACTTTTTAGTATTTTTTAAAAAAATTTAACTTTGTTACATAAAATATTTACATGATTCCAAAATCAAGTCTTCAAGATATATTCAAAGAACTCTAGTTACTATCCGTAACCCTTCCACGCCATTCACTCCCTCTCCTTAGGTAACTGGTTTATTTTATGATTTATAAATATTTGTATTATTTATTTTAAAGAGAAAATAAATACATACATATAGATATGCATTTGCATCTCCCTTTCTTAGATAAAAGGCAGTAAAATATACTCACTTCTCTTTATCTTGTATTTTTCACTTAACACTACATCATGGAGGTAATATATGAATATATTTCTATTCCTTTTCACAGCTGCTTAATACTTCATTGTGTAGCTGTTCCACAGTTCACTCAACCAGTCCCTTATTAATGGCATTTGAGTTGCTTCCAGTTTTTGTTCTTACTAAACTGTAGTTTACAGCTTTGTAACTATATCTTTTTTTTTTTTTTTAATTTATTTTTGGCTGTGTTGGGTCTTAGTTTCTGTGTGAGGGCTTTCTCTAGTTGTGGCGAGTGGGGGCCACTCTTCATCGCGGTGCACGGGCCTCTCACTATCACGGCCTCTCTTGTTGCGGAGCACAGGCTCCAGACGCGCAGGCTCAGTAGTTGTGGCTCACCGGCCCAGTTGCTCCGCGGCATGTGGGATCTTCCCAGACCAGGGCTCGAACCCGTGTCCCCTGCATTGGCAGGTAGATTCTCAACCACTGCGCCACCAGGGAAGCCCCTGTAACTATATCTTAATGTTTTTGCCAAAGTATCTTTAAGATAGATTCTTGGAAATAGGATTGATGGGTCAAAGGGTACATGCATATATAATTTTGCTAGATTTTTCCAAATTTCCCTTCACAGGGGCTGTACCATTTTTTATTTCTTCCAGCAACATTTGAGCATGCTTTTTTCCCCACAGCCTTTCCAACAGAGCTAGATGTCTAGCTTGGATTTTATCCAATCTGATAGTGGAGAAACAGCATCTTGGTGTAGTTTTACTTTGCATTTATTTTATCATTAGTGAAATTGAGTATGTTTTCCTATATTTAAGAGCCACTTGCCTTTCTTTTTCTGTGTACTGTTTGTTCATATCTCTAGCCACTTTGAGGTTGCTGCCTTTTTGTGTTCTATTTTTAGAAGCTCTTTGTATGTCAGAGATAGTAAGTACATAGTAACAATAACATCTAGAAACATTGTACTAGAAACAATAACATCTTATCTGTAATAAGCGCAAATTATTTTTCACAATGTCAATTGTCTTTTCCCCTAATCTGTTGTGTATGTATGTGTCTATGTGAAACTCTTTTATTTTATATAACAAAATATACCTTTTTTTTTTTTTTTTGCCTTATTGATTCTGGATCGAGTCTTAGGAAGGTTCTCTTTGCTCCCCGGTTGTAGAGGAGTTCACTTGTGTTTTCATTTGATTGCTTGGCATTCAAATCTCTATTTATTTGGAATGTATCCTGGCATATGCCATGAGGAATGGATCTAATTTCATCATTTTCCATATGGCTATCTAGTTATCTCATTATTGCTTCTTAAATAGTTTGTCTTTTCCCCAGTGATTTGAAATGCTACCTTTTTCGCATGACATTATATGTACTTACTATATTTATTTACTCTAAATTTCACATGTGGGTCGATTTGTTTCCAGATTTTCCCATCCTGTCTCATTGCTATGGCCAATACCATAGTATTTAAATCATGGAGGTCTTATTGTACTTTTTAATATCTGATATGCCTAGCACCCTCCTCATTATTCTTCTTTTTCATGGTATTCCTGGTTACTCTTGCTTGTTTGTTCTTACAAATGGACTTTTTAAGCTTCTTGTTTATATTCAGGAAAAAAACCTGATGGTGTTCTTGTTGTTAATGCTTTAAATTATTTATTAGGGAGAACTGATAACTTTATGATGTTGAGTCTTTGTATTTAAATATGTGGTGTATCTTTTCACTTGTTCAAGTTTACTTAGTTTCTCCTAGGAATGTCATATGATTTTTATAATATAGGTTTGGTTTTGGACATATCTTGATAATTTAACACCTAGGTGTTTTATTTTCATTTTTGCCATGTAAGTGGGGTCTTCTCTTGAATTATGTGTTCTTTAAACTATGCGTATGAAGGCTATTGGTTTTTTACATTAATTTTATAACCTACTAAAGTTATAATTTTATAATCTAAGTCCTCTAATTGTTTGTAGTGGTGTTTCATTGATTCTTTTCCATTTTTATTATAATGTAATCTCACTATTTGCAACTGAAGATAATTTTACCTCTTTCTTTTCAATTCTTATGCTTCTTATTGTTTTCTCTTGTCCAATTGCATTGGCCAATACCTCCAACACAGTGTTAAACAGTGGAGTGCATTCTTGTCTCTCTATTTCCCCCATGTCTGTGTCTATATCTATCTATATATCTACTAGTGTTTTTTAATTTAGTTACATTTAAATCTCTGACACCACTTGAAACTTATCCTGGCTTATGCTGTAAGGAATTCTAAGTTTGTCTTTTTCCATATGGCTATCCATTTTTCCCAGTATGGCAGATTTTAAATCATTTTGTCACGTTAATGAAGTGAGAAAGGCATACGCTTACGTTTAGCTCAGAGTGTTGTGTTTTTGTATGGCCCTGTTAGCACAGTGAGCACCCCACACACCTCCCCTCTGTTCCCAGCGCTCTTGCTCAGGGTGTTCTGGTTGCCATCTACACATTACAGGCTCTGCTGTTGTCAGCTACCGGGCCCTGAGTCTTGCACCCACAGTTCTGGAGTCAACAACTTGGTGAGTTGCTTGGCTTCATTCAGGCCAGCTGCCCGAGTTGAGGTGGTTAGGCTCCTGGAGAGAAGACAATTGCGGACAGAGACCACTGCTCCTCATTCCTAGAAGGGCTGCAAGTGATGCAAACTAGGTTGCAGAATGCCTGCTTTGGGGTGGGATAAGGTAAGAGGTTTTTTTCCTTAATGTATACTGTAAGTACCTACTAACATCTTCCATTTTGCCTCTTGATCCGCAAAGCCTAAAACATTCATTTACTATCTGGCTCTACCAGATAGTAAATGAAACTTTGCCGAGCCTTATTGTAGATTACATAACTGATTGAATAAAAAAAATCAATGAGCTTATTCACAACTACATTTTATTCTTCAATATCCCTTTCCATCATTTGTCCCATGAATATAAAGGTCTGCTCTTATTTGCCTTCTTCCTCTTATGCCCATCAGTTTAGTGTGTAAACTCCTTGAGGATGGAAATCTCTTCTTACTCAATTTTTAAATTTTCTCATAGGAGTGCACATTTTCACATTAAGAGCTCAAATACATTTGTTGGATTAAATTGACTTGAATTTTCATAGAACTAACCAGTTGAATACATTATATTTATTTTTTTCTATGTCCACAGTAAGTTCTCATTCTTCCTTTTTCTCACTCACTAATTGTTAGTGCTTTCCCTAGAGCAGAAAGGCTCTCTCCTGTTGACCTCAAATGAGACTCATCCCTGGCACTGCCATTGTCACCTTTTATTGATTAAGTGCTTGTATCTTTAATGCGTTGTTCAATCCCCTGCTCCCACATTCCTCCTCTCCTCACGCTTATAATTATTTCACTCCCACCTGCAGACTCAGTAGCTTTATAACCTGCCTTAATCCTTTTTTTAGAAAGATGTTGGTTATAAATTATAAACATAGAAAAATGTAAATATAGCATGAATACCTTCTTCCTTTTTAATTATGGAGAGATATAGTTTTATAATGCATTTGTAGGTCCAAAGAAAAGTATATTTATTATTTTTTGTACCTGAACACAAAATAACTTTCTAATACTACTTCAAGTATATTAATGCTTAAACAAATTACCCAAAACTTCTTGTTAGAAGTCAGAACACTGTTGTTACAAGTGTCATTCATAGGTTCCTAATTTATTGAATTTCTGTAACAGGTAGTGAGCTAGGAGCAGAATGTGAGGCTAAGAAATGTTTTCCAGGTTACTATAGTGCCTCTGTTAGCTCAGAAACTGGACATGAGCCCAGGAAGGCAGTCCTTAGAGCAGTCAGGGCACCCGAATTATTCTGCTCATCTTCTTTGCGGAAGATGCTGTGTTCACTGACTCTTCTTTGTGCAGATGGAGCACCTGACTTCTCAAGCTTTCTCTCAGGAGCTCCGTGGGGTGGGGCTGCTTTGTGATGCTGACTGCTATGGTCAGACAGAGAAAAAGCCCAAGGACACCAGATTAGAATCCTGGATGGATTTTGCATACGGTAATTACGTACTCATCTCCTGTGGTTGTTGGAGGTTTACGTGATTTCTTGCTGAAAAGTACTGAATGCTGGTTCACAGTGGGCATTTAGTAAATGTTAGCTCCTCCCACCCACCCGGTTCCCAACCTCCCAATCTGCCTTTGTGGTGGTGAATTTCCCTAGCTCCTCTGTAAATTCAACAGGATACACTGTCAAATCCCACCTACCCACCCTTCCAACTACCACCAAAAAAAAAAAAAAAAGGCAGAGAAATCAACTTCTTGAGAAGGTACTTGTCAATCAAGTGCTGCTCATGTGACATTGCTCACGTGGGTCTAGGGACCATTTGCTGCAGTAATTTGATGCTGTTCCATCTGAGAGGCTGAACGACTGAGAGCTGGAAAGACCTTGGAGATCATCTACTGTAACCTGCTCATTTTTCACGGGAGGCCCAGAGAGGCCACACGGATTGCCCAAGGTCGTAGAGTTAATTATGGCAGAACAGGGTCTGCTTTCCAGGTTTCTACCTTCCCGGTGCAGTGCTATTCCACCGCACAATGCTGTAGTTTTCTCCTGATTTAGCGGTTCTCCCTCTGGGTAATAGAAGCCTGGAAGCAAATGTCTAAATGCAGTACATTATCTAAAATTAAATTTGCACAATCACAGCCCATTCAATTCAAGAAGCTCTGAACTTCAATTCACTTGAGTCATGCTTTTGCAGACAGAATTTTGGCCAAAATGAGTTCTCAGTTCTGAAGACAAGCTAGACATGTAGACGTGGCTTATGATCTTTCTAAAAAGAAACCAGTGAGACAAGCACCAGTCTGGGCAATCAAATCTGGCTAGATGTATCTGTTCCTTTAGCAGAAGGTCTCATGTTTTCAGTACTATCATTAGCCTGACAAACCTAAGCCCACATACCCATTGATGGCGGTACAAACATGTACTATACATTGGGGTTTTCTCATTCTTTAATGATAGAGTTTAGAATCTATATTAGCCATTTACAAAATTTTTGAATTAGATATTGTGTCCTCCAAACCTTATACCAGCCTTTTCGGGAAGGAAGACTGTTAGGGTCCAATATTTGAAAATACTTTCATGATTTTCTATGGCATTTACAAAAAGATCAGTGATAATGCTTATTTTTTTCCCTCATATTTGTTTTTCTAACAAACACTGCCTTTTATTTGCAGTAGCCATTTTCTTTTTTTAAAATTCTATTTATTTAAACTAAAAAAAAAAAAAAAACTCACCTATTTCTCTCACTTCCCATCCCTCTTGCAACCATCAGTCTGTTGTCTGTAACTATGAGCTTGTTTTTTGGTTTTGTTTAGATTCCACATATAAGAGAGATCATATGGTATTTTCTTTCTCTGTCTGACTTGGTTCACTTAGCATAGTGCCTTCAAGTTCCATCCATGTTGTTGCTAATGGCAAGATTTAATTCTTTTTTGTGGCTTAATAGTATTCCATTAGATAGATAGATAGATAGATAGATAGATAGATAGATAGATACAGATATACCACAATTCCTTTATCCATTCATCCATCAATGGGCACAAGTCGTTTCCATACCGGGGCTATTGTAAATAATGCTGCAATGGGGTGAATGTATCTTTTCAAGTTAGTGTTTTCATTTTCTTTGGATAAATACCCAGAAGAGGAATTGCTGGATCATATCATAGTTCTATTTTTAATTTTTTGAAGACCCTCCATATGTTTTCCACAATTGTTGCACCAATTTCCACTTCCACCAATACTGGACAAGGGTTCCCTTTTCTCCATCCTTACCAACACTTGTTATTTCTTGTCTTTTTTAGAATAGCCATTCTAACAGGTGTGAGGTGATAACTCATTGTGGTTTTAATTTGCATTTCCCTGATGATTATGTTGAGCATCTTTTCGTGTACCTGTTGGCCATTTGTATGTCTTCTTTGGAAAAATGTCTGTTCAGAGCTTCTGCCCATTTTTCAATCAAATTTTTTTTGCTATTGAGGTGTATGAATTCTTTATATATTTTGGATATTAGCCCCTTATCAGATATGTGATTTTCAATAATTTTCTCCCATTTAGTGGGTTACCTTTTCATGTTATTGATGGTTTCCTTTGCTGTGTGGAAACTTTTTTTTTTTTTTTATTAATTTATTTTTTTTTTATATTTATGGCTGTGTTGGGTCTTCGTTTCTGTGCGAGGGCTTTCTCCAGTTGCGGCAAGCGGGGGCCACTCTTCATCGCGGTGCGCGGGCCTCTCACTGTCGCGGCCTCTCTTGTTGCGGAGCACAGGCTCCAGACGCGCAGGCTCAGTAATTGTGGCTCACGGGCCCAGTTGCTCCGCGGCATGTGGGATCTTCCCAGACCAGGGCTCGAACCCGTGTCCCCTGCATTGGCAGGCAGATTCTCAACCACTGCGCCACCAGGGAAGCCCTGGAAACTTTTTAGTTTAGTGTAGTCCCATTTGTTTAATTTTGCTCTTGTTGCTTTCGCTTTTGGTGATAGAGTCAAAGAATTATCACCAAGACCTATGCCAAGAAGCTTACCACGTTGTTTTCTTCTAGGAGTCATCATTTCAGGTCTTATGTCTAAGGCTTTAATCCATTTTGAGTTAGTTTTGTGTATGGTGTAAGACAGTGGTCCAGTTTCATTTTTTTGTATGTGGCTGTCCAATTTTCCCAACATTATTTATTGAAGAGACTGTATTTTCCCCATTGTATATTCTTGGCATTTTGTCATAAATTAATTGACCATATATGTGAGGGTTTGTTCCTGGGCTCTCTATTCTGTTCCTTTGATCTGCATGTTTGTTTTTATGCAAATACCATACTGCTTTAATTTCTATAGCTTTGTAATATAGTTTGAAATTAGGGAGTGTGACACTTCCAGCTTTGTTCCTCTCTCTCAAGATTGCTTTGGCTGTTCAAGGTCTTTTGTGGTTCCATACAAATATTAGGATTGTTTGTTTTATTTCTGTGAAAAAAATTCTTTGGAATTTTGCTAGGGATTGCACTGAATCTGTATATTGCTTTGGGCAGTAGGGACATTTTAACAATCTTAATTCTTCAAATCCGTGGACATGGAATATTTTTCCATTTATTTGTGCCTTCTTCAATTTCTTTCATTAATGTCTTATAGTTTTCAATATACAAGTCTTTCACCTCCTTGGTTACATTTTTTTAATTTCCTAAGTTTTTGTCTTTTTGATGCAGTTGTAAATGGGATTGTTTTCTTAACTTCTCTTTCTGAAAGTTTGTTATTAGTCTAAAAAATGCAATAGATTTCTGTGTATTGATTTTTTATCTTGCAAATTTACTGAATTTGTTTATTAGTTCTAACAGTTTTTTTAATGGAGCCTTTAGGGTTTTCTACATATTATAAGATGTCATCTGCAAATAGTGACAGTTTTACTTCTTCCTTTTCAGTTTATATGACTTTTCTTTCTTTTTCTTACCTAATTGCTCTGGCTAGGACTTCCAGTACTGGGTTGAATAAAAGTGATGAGACTGGACATCCTTGTCTTTTTCCTGATCTTAGAGGAAAATCTTTCAACTTTTCACTGTTGAGTATGATGTTAGGTGTGGGCTTGTCATATATAACCTTTATTATGTTGAGGTATGGTCCTTCTATACTCACTTTGTTGAGAGTTTTTATCATGAATGGATGCTGAATTTTGTCTAGTGCTTTTTCTGCATTTGTTGAGATGATCATATTATTTTTATTCTTCAGTTTATTAATGTGGTGTATCACGTTGACTAATCTGTAGTTGTCGAACCATCCTTGCATCACTGGAATAACTTATTCATGGTGTATGATTCTTTTAATGTATTGTTGAATTCAGTTTGCTAATATTTTGTTGAGGAACTTTCCATCGATGTTCATCAGGGATATTGGCCTGTAATTTTCTTTCTGTGGTGTCCTTGTTTTAATATCAGGGTAATGCTGTACTCATAAAATGTGCTTGGAAGAGTTTGAGAAAAATTGCTATTCTCATATATTTTTCTTGTATACTTTAAGTGATTTTAGTTTTGAAATATTTCTTTTCATAATTTCATATCAGGATCTTTGGGGTGTCTCCAAAGCACTGTAATTTTATACCTAATGTTTTAATTTGGGGATGAATAATTTAAATTATTTTAATAAACTGATAAGTCCTTTGTGATGTCTTTAATCAAAAAGAAATAGGCAAAATATGTATTTCCAACAATTACCTTAGAGAGTGAGTTGAATCTGACAAATCCAATTATTATTATTAAAACTTGTGGATTAGATTTTCCAACATATGTGGATTATGCTTTGAAAAATAAAATTAAAATAAAATTAAATTAAATTAAAGTAAAGGTAAGGTAAGGGGAATAAAGAAAACTCAAAACAAAAAAGTAGATTTTCTTTTTGAAGATTAGCTTCAATATTGGATCCAGAGACTGTGTCTGTATACTTAGTCATAAAGGAACTTTCCATGGAGAACACAAGTTTTTACATATACATGTAAGTATCTCATGTTGCATGTAGCAAGCAATAAGAAGATAACCGAGACCCAGATTGAACTTCAATTTTGTTTTATTAGGAAAGCAGGAATATTGACCAACTGTAGTAAAACTGACCCTTATGCAGGTTTAAATAAATCTCTATAACTGATAACTTCACGTTGGTGTAACTGAAGGGTAAAATCACTACAGAGGATATGATCATAGCCACCAACAAGCACATGGAACAATGTTTAGAGCAGGGTGTGCAAATGTTTAAGATATTGTGAGACAAGTTCCTCTTCCCTTCTCTTCTAACATGCTGGGTGTATTCATGTGGCTAAGCCATGACTCTTTCCAAGGAAGCAAGACCAAGGTCACAAAGAAGGCAAGAATCATAGTTAAAATAATGTGTAGACACTTACTTTGTAGCATTCCTAATTATCTCTTGCATATCATTCGAATATCTCATTTATCTCTTTGACATTATTTGTACTATCCGGAATTGATGAGTCATTTGACCGAATTCAGCATCCTTTCAATGACATCTACAAGCTATTCACAAGAAAAAGTGGAGGGGTGAGGAAGGCTGAGAAATTTAAGAGAGTAAAAAAATGTAGGTGAAGGCAGATTTTGAGTGAGGTGTTTAGCTGGAAAGATAAAGGAAACTAGAATTTCTGTTCTTGGCACAAAGAAAAGGTACTCTAGTGAGTGAAAAAATAAATCAAAAAAGGAAAATAATAGATCCCTCATAGAGAGTATAGAGATGAAAGAGTTGATTGGGGCATGCTGTGGATTGCAGCTTAAATATGATGGTAGGGCAGCATTTATGAGAATGGGAGAAGAGTAGCCTTGGTTCCATATGGTTTTTAGAAATTGCTCATCTCTTATTTTTGTCACTCTTGCCAGAATATGTCAATTCGTGGCTCATAGCAGTGTTTCTGAAAGGCTGGTCCAAGGATCACCTGCATCAGAAACACCTGGGCAGTTGTTACAAACGAAGATGCTTGGGTCCCACTCCAGACCTCCTGAATCAGAATCTCTGGGAATGGGCCATAGAATCTCATCTTAATCAAATTTCCCAAACACATTTAAAATCTGAGAATCATGGGAGCTGTTCATTCAATGTGCCAGATAATTTTTCCTCTTTACAATATCTACTAAGATTTGTGTAGCAATTCAACTTTATAAATCACATTTATATATATCATCTCATTTTATCTGCACAATAATCCCATGGGATATTATTTTCCCAATTTTACTTATAAATAAATTAAGTCCGAAAACTCTTAACTGACTTTGTCAGTAGCCCACATACAAGTAGTGTTCCTGGGACTTGAAGCTGGGTCTGTGAATTTCAAATTCGATGCTATTTTCCATGCTTACTCCCTCTGTCGGCTTATCTTGAGAATAGGTAAAGTGTCACCAGGTGTGTGCTTTCATCCAGGCTTTAGGGTTGGAGTTTACCATAACTGCGGGTCAAGGATACAGGAGAAAATAGCCTCAGGAGCACAGGTCTTGAAAGTTCAAAGCTATAAACCTTAAAGCAATGGGAAATATTACTCCTATGAGGCTTACAGTGGTTCTTCGTTCCATCAGAGCAAATTACACAGAGGTACCACGAATTGATGCAAATTCAGTCTAGTCATCTGTCAACCTTTCAGGGGCCACTACTCAATAATATGAACTATCCTTTACTTTTATTTATCCTTTTTCTCTTTTGTTTCTGATGTTCTTCTTTGGGCCATTTTGTGGCTTATTTATACTTATATCCATCCCAGTATTAAGAGAGGGGTGAGAAAGGAAATAAAACTGAATGAATATTGGCATTTGTTAGCAGCTTGGTGAAAAAGCAGTTGCAACTATCACTTTATATCAGGTCTTAGAATTATTTGTGAGTTGCAATTATCCATGTTGTCTATATCCCCTATTATCCCAGATAAGGATTACATTACCTTATTGACATCGCCTTTTAGCAAGTGTATTGCTACTTGTTCAGTGCAATTGGCTGTGGCAATTCATGACTTTTTTTAGACAAACACATCATGAATTATCTCAAACCAACTCGCAGTTATCCAAGGGTTAATGATCCAATGTGCGAGTTTTACAAGCACTTTGCTTCTTCCCTGTCTCCCTCCTGCTCTCTGGCTTTAGGTCATTTGGTTGCTTATTAGCATCTCCACCAGAGAATATTTAAGTTAAATTAAACTCAAACAAATCTTTTTCACTGTGGTGGTGGCTTTCGATGTATACTGAAACAAGAGAAGGAGGTCCAAAAATATAAAATTTTTTATGTTCTTGTTAAATTTAAATTTCCAATCCTACTCCTTTCCTCCATTAATACAGAAAAATTAAGCATTTGCTTTAGCTCTCTTATGGAAATTGGGTCTTCAAGCCTTGTCATTTTCAAAATTCTCTCCTTGAGCTGCTAGGGAAATTGGACAAAAACACTTCAGTTCTTTGAAAAAGTATACAATACAAAATCCACTGATAGACCAAAGGTTTAGGAAAACAACTCAAAATAGTCCAATAATGTGTCCAAGCATTTAGTCTGGTGTGAAAGTCAGGAATTAGCACCTCGAATAGATAAATTCAAGTTTTGTCTTCTCTCCCTCTCTCTGCCCACCGTCTGTCGAGGTGCTGATAACAGTGAAACAGCCAAAAAGTAGGCAGTAGCAAGCAAGAGAGAAAAGGGTGGTGATTACCCTCCAAACAAATGAGAGGCAGCCAAAACAACTTCTCCTTTCTCTTCCTCCAGACTCCAAGAAACCTCTCTTCCTCTCTGTCTAAAAGCTTACCGAGGACTCTGCCTGACTCACTCTGTTGCCGGCAGGCTGAGAGTCACCGCAGAGCAAGCACAGCAACCTACTGCTGTCCCCTCTATGTCTTTACAGGCTAAAGGCAAATGCCCAACCCCGCTGAGGGAAACCTCTGCACCCGCACATGCCCGAGCATGTAGAACTTGGTGTAGCATCTTATGCAGCCAGAACCCTATGTCATGTTGTAGGAAGATATAAATTAGCATGGATTTAGCTGGCAGGCAGAAGCAATCCGTTTTCTAGCAGGGGGTTCTTGGATGAAAATCTCTCCATCCCTTTTTGAATGCTTTCTCCTCTTTCTATGAATTATTCTAGAAAGAGACATAGGAATTGTGCTGGCTCTGAAGAATCCAGAACAAGACAGAGGTTTATAACCCGCAAAAGTATTCACTACTCATACCAAAGAAGTGCTGAGATAAATGGCAGACATCAGCTCTGGCTAATTTCCAAAGATGCATATTGTATAAGAAAAAGGGCCTATTAGAATGGGGTACTTGCTATGTGGAAGTGTGTTTTATTCAGGTCTAGAGAGGCCAGAAAGACTTTGTGTAATCAGTAATATTTTAGACTTGTTTGAAGTCTGTATCTCAATCAGTGGCATTGTATGCTGCTTTGAATTTTTGCACTTTTAAAAGTTCTTGATTGTGTCATACTCTACATGGATTCAAAGACTTTCTACTTAAGCCAGACATTTACGCCAGAAATTCTATCATTACTTTCAAAAAGATAAAATTAGAAATATATTAGAAAAATAAAACTATCATGCAAGACCTATAATTAATTTCATATTAACTTGGGTTCACAATTGTCTGGGGGAAAAATATATTTCTGTAAGATGGTAAACTTTATTTTTTTAAGACTTTCAGGATGACACCTTAGGGGTGTGTGTGTTTGAGTGTGTGTGTGTGTGTGTGTGCGTGTGTAAAATTCTTCCTCCTTCCATCAATAATGTATCTGTTTTGCCTCATTTTTTTAATCTATAAAATGGGGTAATAATTGCTGACATAGTTGAGAAGTCCTTGGCCAACACTGTAAATATTATAATACTGACGTTTTCATATCTCAGGGGTAACTTGAGAGTGAATAATAATCAAAGCATCCAGCCCAGAATAAGAAAAATAATATTGTGTGGACTTCACACTGCATGATTTTATTAAATCTAGACTTCATATCTCCATGGCAAGTGGATCCCCAAAGCCCTGGCAGCAAAAATGTTAGTGCTTCCTCTGAAAATAAAGTTAACAATATCTAAAAAACATACGATTTAATCCATTGTCATTGTTTTGCAGAATTTAGCTGTAGTGTGTTAGAGGGGAAAAGTCTGTTTTCTTTAAGATGTGCTATCCATCTTGCTCTGCCCCAGAAATTACATCCTAAATAATTAAAATAGCAATGCACCTGTACTGAGACTTCCACTAAACTATCTTAATAGTGAGAATCTGGACAGTCCATGGAAGGGACGGATGGCAGCCAGGGATAGAGTTAACCTTTCTTTCACATAGAAGATTGCTGAGTTTAGTATCATTTTCTTTATGGCTTTTCCTAATGATCCCGGAGGTAAAAAGTCCACAACACTCTATCCCAAAATAGTCATCCGGACACTATGTGAGATAAGATAAGATGGTAATAAAGCTGCCTGACCTCTGTGTTAACTCCTAGCAGTTAAAATTCTGTTCTTATAACAGAAATTCTAGTTTACTCTTCACATCACGGATGCAAATGCGTCAGATATTAAAGGAGTGAGGATTACCCTGATGCCCTGCTTTGCAGGCTTCCTTGGAAGACTCCAGGGGATGTAAAAGCATTTAGCTGTTTCCTTTTCTTTCCCTCTAGAGGTGTCAGGCTAAGTCAGGTGGGACACATTCCCCAAGCTCCCATTTATTACATGCTCTCTTCCTGCACTGGATTTCCCCCCTTCCCACCACTCTGTCTTCCTTGGCCTTCCCCAAACGTCTTTATCCAGAACCAAACATTATGTTTGTTTCTGGAAATTCCATCAGGATACAGAGAAGGAACAGGCTCATGTCAGGGACACTCCCTGAAAACCAGAAAGTCTATGACTGCACAAACACACACCTGTGTGTAGCAGCCCGTGGCCGCCTCTCACCACACACTCCTGCTTTATACATCCACTGCTGATAAAAGCCTTCTTTTGCTCGAGGAGTGTAATAATTTATTTAGCCATCCCCCGGATATAAATCACATTTACCTCTCTCCAGAAGACAGGCAACTTTCTCTTCAAGCGTGTCATAAAGAGGAAAATAGAGCTTGGTTCAAAAGTGGTAAAATACCTGCTATTCTTATAAGTTCAGATTGTCAACATAACTCTCAAGTGGACGCACAAAGCAGAACCCCAGGCAAGTCTGTGAAAGTTCTCTTCAGAATGTTGTTTTCGTTTTGCCAGTCACCTATGTGGATTCTCAGCCAACCGGTGGAAATGGTGTAAGGAGCATATTTTCTCTGTGGGTTGCCGGGGACAATGAGACCCAGTGAGGCAAGATCAGATGGCTGAGGGTCAAGTGCTTCCGGGATAGACCTTTCCTGGTATACATCTGTAGGCTCTCTGTTCACTGCTGCAAATTGCATGCTCATTAGTATCCTAACCCCATTTCCCCCCACCTGTAGGCTTTCTGCTTGTGTCTGCATCTGTAACCCATGGTGACCAGGAGCAGTGAGGGAAGGGAGGCAGTCTGCTCTCTGAAGAGCCCAGCGGCAGTCCCTCTTCCTGCAAATAGAAGCAGCAGGAGCACGATGGGAGCGTAGGTGACTGTTGGGAAATAGGATTTTTTTCTCTTCTTTCCACACAGTTTTTTCTTCCTATTAATATGTTCTAGAGGGCAAGGAGAAGTTCTAGGTACCAGTACCCAGCTCTCCCCATGAAAAATTACACACATTTTTCTCCACTGGAAACATGATTTATTTGGATTATTTTCACTTTGTAATGATCTTTTCAGAAAAAAAAAAAAAAGTACATGCACAAGTTTAAAAAAGATCAAAAAGGGCAAAAAGATATACAATGAAAAGGACCCCAGACCCAGAAACAACTATTTTTATCAATTTTTGTTTATCCTTCCAGAAGTAGTCTTTGTGTGTGCATATTTATATCCAAGATATTATGTGTGTGTCTACATTTACAAGGCTTTTCTTGGATCAGGAAACTGGGGTGGTTGACGGAGTGGGGAGCCAGGGGTACAGCCCCTTTATGTAGGACAGCCCACAGGCATTGCCCTGGACCTGTACCCTTCTAGGGAGAGTCCTGCTTTTGTTGTTCTTGTTTTAAAAAAAAACAAAACTGTATGTGTGTGTGTATAAAATTTGTTGTAGTAACAAAAATGAAAGCCTGCATGTATGCTACTCATTTTGCTTTTTTTCTCCACATAACAAAAGAACTTAACGTTCATTTGATATCAGTGTATAAAGAAATACCACATAAAATGGACATTGTAATGATGGTTTTGCAAATGACACGAATAGGAAGGAAGGAAGGAAGGAAGGGAAGAAGGGAGGAAGGAAGGAAAGAAGGGAGGGAGAGAGGGAGGGAAGGAAACAAAAATAAGTACCCCAGCTATTTATGGTTGCTATTTGTCAAAGTGTGTTTCTTTGTGAAGCTGCATCTATCCTTTCTCTCTTGTGGACAAGGAGGGCAGTGACAGTGGGTTCGTCTTTGGCTGTTGTTGTAAAATTTAAATGTATGCTTTCCAAACCTAGTTTCTTCTACTGCTTTCTGTATTGAGGACATGTGAGGTCCAGGGCATCCTTGAGCACCCTTTCGAAGGAGAGATGGGACCTCTTCTCCCCACTTGCCTAAGCAAGAAGGCCACACACTAAGGGTGACTTGGGGCCATGGCTGCCCCTGAGGACCCACGTCCTGCCTCTCTCTGGGCTGGCGGAGCGGGTGGTACCCTAAGGGCAGAGGAGGAGGGGTAAATTGCTTCCTTCCCATCCTCCATCATAAGAGTAGACTTTCTGTCCATTTTTCCCTCCATTCGAGCAAAGTCCAATGGGAAACGAGCCCACCAGGCCAAGAGTGTAGCTTGTTCTGCTTTCCTGCCTGCGAGCATCAAGCACCGTCACAAGGGGCAGAGAGAGAGTGCAGCGCACCTTCATCCTGAAGATGCTTGTGGAGCAGGAAAAGGTGGAACCCAGGCCCACTGTGCCCAGCTCTCTGCTTGGCATGCCAACCGTAGGATGCGGCTTTCACACGGAAGATGTATGCATATCTCTGGAGTCAGAGCTGAGAGTTTCAGGGTCCCAGACATCTCACCAAGGACCTTTTATTTTGTCTGACACATGCCGAGGTGGTTCTCTGTCCTAGGGTCATGGCCACAGAAGCTCTATTGCCCTGCTGTGAGCATTTTCCCCATCACGTTGAACCTTCTCCCACCCCCAACAGTGTGAAGGCAACCATCAGCCATCGAAAGCTGATGGGCAGGTAGTTGAGGGCAGAGGCTGAGTACAGGACTAGGGGCAGAGATGGGACTGCAGCCCCATCTCCACATCACTAGTCTGGACAGGTTTAACCGCAGTGCCTCAGTAGACCCATCTATAAAATTCCGGATTGTCTTACAGTCTTGCTGTGAGGATTAAATGAGGTGATATAGAGAGAGAGCTTTCCAGTGCTTAATAAATATACTATCAAGTAATCTGAGTTCCTGTGAGGGAGGTAACTTTAAATTATTATGGTTTGACTGAGATAAATATTCTAAACATAGTTGCTACCCTCAGTCATTTCTGAGCCTCTGCCTGTGCTTCCAGAACATTGTTGTGCATTCCAGGCTCAGCTCATGGGACCACATGGGCCTGGCTCGGAGGGCCAGGGTAGAGTGTAGCATAGTGGGTCAGATTCAGACAGGGATGGTGCACACACCTCCCTGTACCACCACCTGTGGCCCCACGGGCAAGTTACTATCCTCCTCTGCCTCAGTCTCCTCATCTCTGAACTGGGAATAGCAACAATTTCTGCTTTACAGAGTTGTGTTGAATGAAGTAGTGTGTGTGAAAACTATTGGCATATAGTATGTGTTCAGTAAAATGATAGGGATTATGCATCTATTAACCACTGACTCAGAATTTCAGAACCTGAAGTATTCATAGACATTATTTAGTAAGGGGCACCCCCCCCTCCCACCATTGGACCCACCCTTCATTTTGTAGATGGGAAATTGGGTCATAGAAAAGTTAAGAGGTCTAAGAAATATTATATAGCCAGGTAACTGCAGAATCAAGACTGGAATCCAAGGGTTCTGCTGCGCAGGTCCGGGCTCGTTCACTCCCTGCAGTTTTCTTGCTGCGGGACTGAAAGTAGATGTTCCATCCTGTTTAGGTAATCAGTGCTTCAAATTTGTTTGAAACCTTGAGCAACCAATAGATTGCTTGAGAAGTTATGACTCAAGGCCAGGTATTGAATTCTGTTTTACATCCCAAGGTTTTAGCTGATCTTTTTTTTTAATCCATTTTTGTTTTAAATATTGCAAGTTGCTATCAGCTTCTCTCTCCATCCCCTTGCTTGCCTCAGAAGACTGATATGCCCTCCCTCCCCACTGCCCTTATTTTTCTTAACTACAGTCTGTAGTGAAAACCCTCTTCTCTCAAGTGAAATGAAGCAGCTGGCACCTTTAGGGCTCTCATATTATCATTATTATCATTTAACATTTATAAGTGCTCACAGTATGCTAGACACTATAACATACAGTAGTAAGGAACTTGCCGTCTAAATTAGACACAGATAGATCCGCATAAAAGAGAAAAATAGAGGCAGGGGGTGAGTGGGAGGTGGATCAGGCAAGGGAAAAACTCAGGGTCACTGCCACAACACTTCAAACTCTTGCTGAGCCAGTGGATGTGGAAGACTTAGGGAGACATATCCAATTTTTAGCAAAGTGATATAAAATTACCCCTAAAGGGATTGTGTGAAATACCAGGGGTTTTTTTCATTTCTGCCAGAGAATTTCGGGAAAGCACCTTCTTGTGAACAGAATTGTTCTAAATCTGCTCTCTGCTGCCTCTTTCCATCAGCTTTCCCCAGGCCCCTGGTGGCCTCCTCCCCGTGCACTTTTGGTTTGAACTCAGAGAGCAGCAGGGAGGCGAGGGAATCAAGTGCGGGGCAGCCGGCATGTCTAATTCCATGACAGACATGTGGTGAATCTAAAGGCCACCCCTGGAAGTGTCTTTGATCTCTGGAGCCCTCTATGCATTCTATTTCCCCTCCACGGGGTCAGTGCCCGTGGTACTCCCCAGCCGCCCAGAGTCTCCCCTCCCCCATAGGTAAGCTTCCCTTTTAGTAAGTCCAGTTTTGCCCCCGAATAAAATTTGTTCTTGCAACTCATCCTGGGTCTCAAAAATTGTGACTCTTCCTCCTGTTAATAATTTTTACTGTATATGTTTACCCCTTACAACTTGAGAATGGAAAGTGGCACTCTTCATAGCTACAGGGAAATAAGCACTAAGTCAAATAGATCCATCATAATTGGAGAAGAATCAATAATTGAACAGTTTAATGAGCTAAGGCAAAAAAAAATATTTTAAGTGGCTACACTTCTAATAACCTCTTATTCGTGAAGGTTTTCCATGGGCTGCCCAGTGGGACCCTCCCAACAGAGGAGAGAAGCCCAGTGAATGGCCCAGAGTTCTTGTACCCTCGGCTTTAGGGAGCCACTTGGTTTTCTCTCTTTAACAGCAAATAACAACCAGAGTCCCCTCTGATAGAAGCTAAGACATGAAAACAGCAAAAATGCATTCCCATCTTTCCTGGAACTCAAATCAAACCTAGGATCTTTTCCACTTCAAAAAATAGATGAAGTCTCTTCCCAGGGCTGAATGAGTGGCAAAATGACGAAGGGTGCAGGAGGCCAGAGGCCAGAAGGAAGGACATTCTGCCGGGGCGTCTGCACCTTACATTTACCTGGCACCAGGGAAGTAGGAAAGGCACTACAATTTGGACAAGGGGAAATGATCAGCCCATCTTATTTTTTACTGTCTTTCTTTTGCTAGGTACATGTCCTTTCAATTCTCTCACCTTTTATTTTTCTTATTCTAAGACTTAAAAGTGGTTTAATACTGGAGCATTTCTTAGACTTCTTAAAAATTGAACCCTAAATTTATAAGTCCCTGGAAACCAGGTGTGGACTGCTGCATGAGTTCAGGTCTGCCAAGAGGGAGGCACCAAAATGGGGCTGGATGTGCAAATGTACTGGGGAAGAGAACAGGAGCAGGTAGGGGGAGCTGGCGGACAGCAGTGCAGGTCTGACCCCCGTGGGAGGAGAGGCAGAAGGAAGGAGGACTGGGGGGGAGGAGGTTCCACCTGAGCAGAGTTTTAAAGTGGTTCAGCCCGGTTACTGTGGAGCCCTCCAGCCAAAGTCGCCCACGGGAGGAGATGTGCCTTTTGCAGGAAAGGGCCTGCCTTTGGATCCCTGCCATTCAGTCATTGACTGGCAGCAGCCAGTGAAAGGTGTGCAGACACACTGGTGGTGCTAGGGGAACAGCTCGGGTCATCAGTCAGTTATGCTCCCCACAAAAGGAGCCCTGAGCTGCACATTTTGGTCACAGCTGTGTTATTCTACTTCATTCCAGAGAGACAATCAAAAGAGAGGAGAGCAAATGAGGGTTTGGCCTGCAAACCAGGCATAGCATGTAACACTGTTTCATGCTAATAGCTTCCACTTATGCACGTGCCACAAACTGAATACGGTTACCGTGGTAAACATCACACAAATCCTATAAGACCACTATTATTAACCTATTTTACAGACGGAAAAGTGAGTCTTAGAAAGATTATGGTCACACAGCAACTGTTGGTGGAGCCAGAATTCCACCCTAACACCTAGTCCCAGAGCCACTTCATGCATTACCTCTGAAGCTACTTCTTTTTTTTTTTTTAATTTTTTTTATTTGTTTTTTTAATTTATTTTTATGGCTGTGTTGGGTCTTCGTTTCTGCGCGAGGGCTTTCTCTAGTTGTGGCAAGTGGGGACTACTCTTCATTGCGGTGTGCAGGCCTCTCACTATCGCGGCCTCTCTTGTTGCGGAGCACAGACTCCAGACGCGCAGGCTCAGTAATTGTGGCTCATGGGCCTAGTTGCTCCGCGGCATGTGGGATCTTCCCAGACCAGGGCTCGAACCCGTATCCCCTGCATTAGCAGGCAGATTCTCAACCACTGCGCCACCAGGGAAGCCCGAAGCCCTGAAGCTACTTCTTGACTGCAGCAATTTATAAGCTATTTAATTTCTGCTAAGTACTAAAATACTGTCATTATTTTCTCATAACGCATGACTAGGGAAGAAACCTCTGGTAAAATCACATAAGACTTTGCAATCGCCCAAGAAATCTGCTTGGGGTCAGACACTGCCCACCCTCACCATATCCCTCCATTTTCTGAAGAACCGAAGTAAAATCTTCATTTATTTGTTGAAGTTCCTTAGTAGTGCTGTGACTCTAATGGCACATCCTTCTTGTTTATATGGAGACAATTCCTCAAAAGCTCACCTGCTCTGTAATAATTGATATTTTCCAGCCTTGACCTGGCAGCAAAGACCCAGCTCACAGACACTTGCTGAGCTAAGAAACAAAAGCAGCCAGAAAACTCCTGCAGAGCTCCTCAAGGCTTGTGCTCATAAACGGCATCGGGTACACCTACACGGCTATGAGATACATTAAAAACGGATTCTTACAGAAGATTTAAAGTCCAGTCTGATGCTGCACAAATTTCACTAAAAAAGGATATTAAGACAACAAGCCTCGAAAAACCAAGTTAGCTTAATTACAAAGGAGAAAGTACAACCAAATTTGAATACTAACGTGTAGAAATCTGTCAGAGCTGATGGAAAATGTGGCTCTGATACTCTGAAGTTTTCTCTTGAAAAGCCTAAAAGGACGCTGTCAAGTTTGACGAGCCTAAAATGCAACACCCACACACACCCCTGCACGCAAATATTACATTTTCTATTTTAAAATGGCCTCTTGATAGATTTTTCAGTCTCAGTCTTCAGAAATGATCTCAAGTGAAAAAATAAATAAATAAAAAACAGAAAGCTTTTCAACTTTGATCCCCTGCTGGTTTGTAAGAATAGATTTGGCAAGAAGAGTGGCACCCACAATCACAAGAAACCCAAGTAACCTGGTTGGGTTTATTTTACCACAGCCAGCTAAGGACAGAGATTTTAACACCATTACCACCCTCATTTTAGAGGGCTCCTAGCTTTTCACTGTCAGGAAACATTCTCAGAAAAAAAATTAATTTATACAACAGGCATATCTTCAACTTGTCACCCCCTAGCCATATCCTTTCAGAAAAGCATTTCATTTCTTTATGTAGCAATTGTAATGGGTAAGCAGACCCATTCCCAAAGGCTACCAAAAATGTCCCAGCATAAGCCTATCCCATTCACACTCCAACACGGTAAAGGACAAAACACCAGAAATGGCTGCCCTCCACGAAACAGCTAATATTTTAGGCAGTAATTTCCCTCACATCTAGGGCAAAAGAGAAAGCATCCATATCATATCAAAACAATTCCACATCATGTGGTTTAAACAAAAGAACCAAGGCATTACCATGCCTATTTTTCAATTCCACCTCCTAGTAAATATGACCAATTAATCTCGACAAAGCATTGCTCTGATGGTCCAACAATCACTTAGCACACATGTACTGACCCCCGTACCTGGGACGTGCCAGCCAAGGGAAGGAGCACTGCGTCAGTGAGAGTCATTTACTTGCTCAAGAGTGTTAGTGTTTACTCAGTGGTTACAGAATAAATTTCAAACTTGAGCTCAGTATTCAAGTTTCCCCACAATCTGGCCCTGACCTACCTTTATGGTCTTTTTTTCACTGCTGGCCTCCTGGAGCTGTCCTGTCCAATATGGTAACCACAATTTATATGTGGCTATTATGCAATTGAAATGTGGCGGCTCCAGGTTGATACGTGTTATAAGTGTAATCTACATACCAGATTTCGAAGATTTAGTACCCAATAAAAGGATACAAAATATCTCAGTATTTTAAAATTGATTACACATTGAAATGAAGGTGTTTTGGATACATTAAATTACAGAAAATAAATTGTAAAAGTTATTTCATTTCAAGTGTTTCTTTTTTAATATAGCTACTAGAAAATTTTAAATTGCAAATGTGGCTTTTGATTGTATTTCTGTTGGACAGTGTCATTAGACTTTGTACTTTCCTCCCACACTCTGCTCCTTCCATCCTTTTCACCTAATACAGTCATGTGTGCCATCTTTACTTATTTAAATCCTATCCATCCTACAAATCTCTGCTCAAATCTTAAGTCTTCTTTGGAAAACCTCTTTTACTCTGTACATTGCATACAGCATTTATTTCCTTGTGATTTGCTTAACACTATTTGTATGTAAATTGTAACACTCTTCAACCCACTTCCCCAACTATATTGAAGCTTCTAGAGGGCAGCTTCCATGTCTGAGTCATCTCTGTTTTTCCAAGGAACCAATATCTAGCACAATGTCTTGCATGAGGAAGATAGTCAATAAATATTTGTTAAGGGAATGATAAATGGATAGATGGATAAATGCATAAATGAAAAAAATGTATCTATGAGTCAAGACAGTGTAGTACTAGCAAAAGAATGGACACATATATCAATGGAACAGAATAGAGAGTCCATAAAAAAGCCACATGAATATAGTCAACTGATTTTTTGACAAAGGTGCAAAGGCAATTCAATGGAGAAAGGATAGTCTTTCAATATATGGTGCTGGAACAACTGGATGTCTATATGTTAAAAAAATTAATCTAGACATTACCTTATACCTTTCACAAAAATGAACTCCAAATTGATCACAGGCATAAATGTAAAATGAAAAACTATAAAACTTCTAGAAGAAAAGAAGAGAAATGATCTTGGGTTCAGCTATGATTTTTTAAATACAATGCCAAAAGCATAATCCATGAAAGAAAAAATTGATAAGTTGGACTTCATTAAAAATAAAAATTTACACTCTGTGAAAGACACTGTTAAGAGAATGAAAAGACAAGTCATGAACTAGAAGAAAATATTTGCAAACCGCATATCTGATAAAAGATATGTATCTACAATATGCAAACAACACTTTAAACTAAATAAGAAAATTTTTAAAAAATTTAAAAATGAGCAAGAGATCTGAATAGATACCATACCAAAGAAGATATACAGATGGAAAATAAGCATATAAAAAGATGCTCAGTATCATTTGCCAGTAGAGGAATGCAAATAAAAACAACGTTGACTTACTCCTCATGCAAAAATAACTAACTGTGGATCATAGTTCTAAATGTAATATCCAGAAATATAAAATGCTTAGAAGAAAAAAGGAGTAAATCTTCATGACCATGGATTAGGCAATAATTTCTTAGACATAACATCAGATGTACAAGCCACAAATGTAAAATACATAAATTCGACTTCATCAAAATTAAAGACTTCTGCGTTTCAAAGAATACTGTCAGGAAACTGAAAAGACAATCCACTATAGGAGAAAATATTTGCAAATCATATATCTGATAAAGGACTTATACATAAAGTTTATAAAATATAAAGGGAATTCTTAAAACTCAACAATAAAATGACAAATAATCCAGTTTAAATATAGGCAAAGGATTTGAATAGACAGTCCTCCAAAAACTATATACAACTGGCCAAGCACATGAAAAGATAATTAAAATTACTGGGGAAATGCAAATCAAACCACAATGAGATACAACTTTTTCACACTAGGATGGCTATAATAAAAAAGATGAACAGTAACAAGTGTTGATGAGGATGTTGAGATATTAGAACACTCATACATCGCTGGAAGGAATGTAAAATGGTGCAACCACCTTGGAGAACAGTTTGGAAGTTCCTCAGTAAGGTAAACATAGACTTGCCATATAACCCAGCAATTCCACTCCTAGGTATATACCCAAGAGAACTGAAAGCATAAATCTGAACAAGTACTTATACACAAATGTTCATCCAGTGTTATGCAAAACATCCAAAAAGTAGAAACAACCCAAATGCCCATCACTTAAATAGTATATAAACAAAAGTGTGTATCCATACAATGAAATATTATTCAGCCTTATAAATTAATGAAGTACTGATACACACTACAACATGGAAGAACCTTTAAAGCATTATGTTAAATTAAAGAAGCCAGACACAGAAGGCCACATTTTATGTGAGTCCATTTATTGAAATGTCCAGAATAAGAAAATCAACGGAAGCACAAAATAGATTAGTGATTGCCAGGGCTGGGGAAGAAGAAAGTGGGAAGTAACTGCCGATGGGTATGGGTTTTCTTTTGAGAGTGATGAAAATATTCTAAAAGTAGATAGTGGTGATTGTTGCACCGATCTGTGACTATATAGAAACAACTGAAATGTGCACATGAAAAGAGTCCATTTTCTGGTAGGTGAATTATGTCTATAAAAAGCTGTTAGTTTAAAAAATGAGATACCACTATCTATTAAAATAACTAAAATAAAAGAAAAACTGGTAAGGATGAGAAGCGAAAGGAACTCTCATTCATTGATTTGCATTGGTGGGAATGCAAAATGGTGCAGCCACTTTGGAAGAGTTTGGCACTTTCTTACAAAGCTAAATATAATCTTACCAATTGACCCAACAATCGTGTTTTTAGGTATTTAACCAACTGATTTGAAATTTTATTTTCACACACATTTGAAAACAAATGTTTATAGCAGTTTTATTAATAATCTCTAAAAACTGGAAAGAACTGAGATGTCCTTCAAAAGTTGAACAGATAAGCAAACTGTGGTACATTCATACAATGGAATACTATTTAGTGGCAAGAAGGAATGAGCTATGCAAAGAAATGGATGAATCTTAAATGCATACTGTTAAGTGAAAGAAGCCAGTCTAAAAGGCTACATACTAATTAAAATTAACTCAAAATGCTGCTGCACATGTATGCTGGAATTGAGCAATTAAATAAACGAGCAGTGATTGGTGGGATCTAGGTTTTTTCATTGCTGGAGGTGGAAAATACAGATAAGAAAGGGAGAAAGAACAATCTATGTGGTAATGGATTAGAGTGGGAAACATCAGTATCTATATATGTTTAGCTTAATATAAATACACATGGTTATGTAGAGAAATATTTAAAGTTGCATGCATGTATGCTGGTTAGTATTTATTTGCTCTGTCAGCTGTGAGGGCCTAGAAGCATCTATGCTCCCGTGGCAACAAGAATGCCTTGTGCAGACCTTAGTATCTAATAACTTTTTCCAATAAGAGCAACCAGAGTGCCTTGAGGAAATGTCTGATTCTAGAGCTAAGAGCAGGAAATATACATGATGAGGCTGGAGGATCTTGCAGGGTCAGAAAGTAAGAAAGTGCCCAAGGTGAAAAAAAACCCAAAATAATAGGGGCATGTCAAAGGAACACAGAAACCAACTGAAGGAAGCTGCCAAAAGCCAAAGTTGGAACAATTTGAGCAACAAAATAAATAAAATCATATTGGATTCTAACCCAAACTATAAAAATAAATATCCATGAGTCCATACTGATATAAACGATTGAATAAATAAATAAATGGGTCAGAAGAGCCAAATTTCCTGTGCAGCAGAGTTCCAAATAATTTATGTAGATACTCAGCCTTCAAGATGGTGGAACATAAGTACCCACTCCTTAAATATGGGCTTCACATTGTGACTTCTTTCAAAAGAGTATAGTATGGAAAGTGAGAGAAAAGGGTAGCTTAACACTGAGGAAACCTCACAAACACTACCTCAACCAGGTGATCAATGCTAACTTCACCGTGTTAACAAGGCTGACATCATGTCAATTGTACGTACCCAAGATGTGATGTGGTAAGAATGGCATTTTATCTTTGTGGTCTTCCTCCCAAAACCCACAACCGCAATATAATCATGAAAAAACATCAGATAAATTCAAATTGAGGGACATTCTATCCAATGTCTGACCAGCATGCTTCAAAACTGTCAGGGTCATCAAAAACAAGGAAAGTCTGAAAGACTGTCACAGTCAAGAGGAGCTGAAGGAGACATGACAACTGAATGTAATATGGTGCCCTGGGTGGGGTTTTGGAATAGAAAAGGGACATTAGGTAAAACTAAGAAAATCTGAATAAAATATGTACTTTCATTAATAATAATGTATCAATATTAGTTAACTAATGGTAACAAAAATACCATCCAAATGTAAGCTGTTATTAACAGGGGAAATTGCATGTGAGGAATATGGGAACTCTCTGTACTATCTTTGCAACTTCTCTTTAAATATAAAATTATTCTAAAACTAAAAGTTTATTAAAAATAAGAAACATGCTTTATGGATGCCTTCTAAGCCTTCTAAGAGGCTGGCAAAAGTTGAATTTTCAGTGGCATATTCAACAGTTACATCTTTCAGACCCTCCCTCTGCCCATCACTGCTCTTTGTCTTGGAAAAGATGGTTCCCTTTTCTAAATGTGATTACATTTCTTTTTACAGTTATGAATTGATCTATACCCACTCCATCAGGGAGAATTAAAACCTAATCATCATCGCTTTCTGTTTTCCTTAACTATGCTTTCCCTCTACTTTGTCCCACACCCTACAAACTTTTCCTGTTAAACCTTAATCCTTAGGGTTCCCAGAACAATACTGATGCTTCCTCCATTTTGATAAACAAATATTAACAATACTTAAAATACCTGGGAAAGAATATTTAACTCAAAATGCACACACAGAGCAATTCTCTTGGCTTCCAGAATGAAAGGATAACCCAGATCTCAAATGTTCAAAAAACATCAGCAAGATTTTCTGTAACATGTCCGTTTACCACATTCTTAAGGAAAGACCTGAGTTAAATTTTATAAACTAAAGCTAAAACAAAAGTGAGCAAAACCATTTAATAATTGAGAAAACCAGGTAGAAATATACCTTATGGAATATAAAAAAATATTATATAAAGAAAGATGTAATTGGTTGAATACTTGGGAATAAGTATACCCAGAGACCAACATTAAAACCAGTTATGCCTCTAATTTTTACCTGCAGCCAGTTAAGCCAGGGGTTACTTCTGAAATGTCAAACAGTCAAAGTGAAGGAATTTATTGCAAGAAATATAATTCCCAATTCTGGCTGGTAAAACAAACTTACGGAGGATTCCTGGACTTTTATAATGATGGAATACAACCTGAGGCAGTATAAATTCACAATCTCTTAGGACAAATAGCCTTTAAAAATTCAACCTAGTATCTATTTCACCCTTGAAATGAGTGGAATTTTCTGTAGAAGTCACATATTCATTGTATAGTATGAACCCTTCTGCTAGCATGATCTCAGGCTACCTACCCCTTTTCTCTAATTTTGCAGTGTCGGTTTTAACATCATTGAACACATACATTCTTGTATGGTTTGTGCTTTAACTGATGTAGGCTTTAGATAATAACCACCTAGTAGAAATCTGTTATGGTCTAGCAATGTCTATACTACTGTCAATTTGATATTATGCAAAAGGGACCTACCTATAATACATTGTCATTGTCACGAAACAAATTTCTTTAAATAAAGGCCTATAAAAATCCAATTAGATTGTGCATGGAGCACCATTAAGTTGAAATGCTGCAACAGTAAAAGTCAGGACTAACTTAACCTTTTAAAAAGATTATACTATAGGCAAAGCCACACTGGCATGTGGAGGAATTTGTGTTAATTCTGTGTCCTGAAAAGATTAGAAAATGGCAAATGTAGTGTATCTTGAAAGCCCCTGGGTGTCCTGGAGTCTGGTTACAGTTTCCCCCTCCCTGTAGTTGATCGCTGCAGCCAAGGAGGCCCCAGGACCCAGCACAGCTCTGCATCCTACAGTTCTGGTGGCCTGGGCAGCTGCATTAATCTCCCCCTCCCCCAAGGCTTTTGAAGTGGCGACAGGAAACAGGCAGCTCTGTTGGCCCCAGCCCCTCCCAGGGAGTTTTCTGTCTCAGAGTGTTTTAAACACTACCAGATCCAAAAGGGATCAGGTTTATGGTGGTATAATATCACCTTAGATTTTGGTGACACTGGGAAGAAACAGAAAAGACAGAAAAAAACATTCATAGTATCACAAGATTATTCATCATAAGAGAGAGTTTTGGTCAACTAGTTCAAATGCCCATCTATTGTCTCCTGTTCTCCTCTGTCTCCAAACAATTCAAGCAGTAAAGGACACACCACCTAGAGAAGCTCTGTCCTATTATGGGATAGTTCTAATTGCTGGAAACGTCTGCCTTATATGGAGCTAAATTCTGCCTCCCAGTGACTTACGTCAATTGAATCTATTGGGTCATCGGAAACTATAGAGAATATGTCTCCATGTTCAGCTGCCACATAGCTTTTTAAATATTTAAAGACAGTCATGATAATAATAACAAAAGCTATGATCACTTCCTGAGCGTCTACTGAGTGACAGTACTGTACCAGATAGTTTATGTATGTAAGTGGATGGCTGAACCCCTCATGGGAAGAGCACTGAATGGGTTTGCAAGGAAAACTTGAGAGCACTTGGGGTGGGGAGATAGGGACGGGATTCTGAAATCCCAAAGCCACGCTTGGGACGGAAACATGTTTGCTATGGAGGGTGGATTCTGCGACATGAGTGGATCTTTGTTTTGAGTATTATAAGTTTGGTTTTTCAAATTAAGGATAGGAACTGGGAGAGGATGACTTGTTCTCATAGAAGAAGGGAAAGGAATTTGAAGACCCCAATGTCCTGGAAGGATGAAGAAAAGCCAGTGAGTCTGCATGGGGGAAGGATTACCCACCCCCCTACGCCCCACCCACTACATTCCTACTCACCCCCGTATCGCCCACAGTGGTAAAGTCTTTGCAGAGAACAGCAATGTAGGGAGGAGGCTTACAACTTCTTCCTCTGGGACGTGTGCAGCGTGAACTTCCTCATTCATCTACTGGGTCAAATCTCCAGTGAAATCTACTTAACTCACCAATGCTTCTGTGTGAGTAGATTTTTGGGGGGAACTCCACAATTCTGAGAGGGGCTTATGAGATCTGTATTCAGAGAAACTGACACAGGAGCCAGAAGAGAGGGTAACCCAATCACAATATTATTCAAAAGATGCTATTGCTACTTTATCAACAAGGATCCTGGGAGTCAGAAAACTTGAGTGACTTGCCCAGAGTTACAGGTGGGGCTGAGTCTACCTGATTCTTTTCACTACACACCAACTCATCCCATGTCACCTATGGCTTACATTTTCTAAGATTCACTTTTCTATTTTCCTCAACTTTTTCCCATGACATTCTTTCTAGATCTCTTCTTATCCTGACCTTATCTGTGTACTTTCTGGCAGGGAATCTGTTCAGTTTTCCCAATTCCAGTGGCAGTAATACAGCAACGCATGTTACACATTTATTAATGCAGCCCAAGATCTTTTTCAACATGTTCTGGGATTTTTTTTGCATAAATTAAAACAAGTTCTTCCCATCCTTATTTATATACAACTGATGTTTTCTAACTTATATTTTTCTGACTACTAAAGTAATGCATATTTGGGAATCCCCTGGTGGTCCAGTGGTTAGGACTCCCTGCTTTCACTGCCAAGGGTGCTGTGGGTTCAATCCCTGATTGGGTAAGACCCCACAAGCAGCATGGTGCGGCCAAAAAAATTTTTTTTAATTTTAAAAATTGAAGTAATGCATATTTATTATAGACAAAATTTTGAAATTATGAAAATAGTAAGAAAAACAAATATCATCTTTAGCTCCAACAGTTATGGATAAGAATTGTTGATGTTTTGGGACATACTCTTTCAGTCTTTTGAATGCATGCATGTATGATTTTATAGTTTCTAGTCTGAATCTAAATGCTGGACATAGCATTTATCATGTTTAAGTTTTCTTGATGATTTAAGCTTTACACTACAATTTATCAAAATAAGTTTGAATTCTTATGCTTTCCTTTATTTTCTTAGCTACATTCAACAGAAGCCTATAGCATCCCTTTGCTTCTCCCTCTCCCTCATCATGTGACCACATCACTTCTTGGTTCTCATCTGAAGCAGTTTATGCATTTGACATAATTGATCACTGTTGCCTTGGTCTCTTTGGTCTGTTGATCATGGTTCTTTTTTTTTACTTCACTGGCTTCACCTTCTCACTCTCCTTCCCTCTCTTTCACATCTTCTCAAATGCCTCTGGGTTCAGTTTATGATCTCCTCTGTCTTCTCTAGATTCCCCCTCCCTAGGTGAACTCCTCTATCGTCTAGGCATGCATGAATCCTACATTTATATCTCTACCTCCACTCTATCCTGAACCCTCCCATAATCCTCCTACTGCCTGGTTGACATCTCTTGGATGTCTAAGGACATCTCAAATGCCTTGTTGAAATCTAGGTGCTTTGTCACCATAGTATTCTCCTGATGCATAAGTCTCATAATCCTACCCAGAAAGAAAATAAAGTTCATTTGACGTGACTTGTTCTGTAGGAACCCACCTTAGAAATTTTTCTAGATATTGGATTTTCCACTCAGTACTCAGTAGTGTCCACTTGTTTCCTCTTCCTGAAAATAAGAATATTGACCTGTGCTCAATTTTCTGGCACCTGTCTCATTGTCTGTGATTTCTCAGAGCAAAAAGTAAGATCACATCCTCACTTTATTTTAGTAATTTGGGATATAAATCTTCTGAGCTTATTGAAGGTGATGAGATAGATCATCTGTAATTCCTAGCCTGCTAGAACATCAGTTGGCTGGGATTTTTTTTCCCGGGACTGGGGGAGTGGGGAAGGGGGGAAAGGGTATTTTCCTTGGTGAATAATACAAGGCAGAAGGAAAGTTCAGTAGTTGTCTTCTGTCATCTGTCAACTTTATACCAGCTTCCCCGTGTTGTGGGCCAATACTATCCCTGTTTTTCTTGAGCTTTAAAGAATTTGTTCTTTTCTTTAGTTTGTTTTGTGAGCCTCAGCTCAGCCTGGGTTTTAGCCTTCCTCGTAAAATTCCCTCATGTTGAGCCACTTTTCTTTAAAAATCAATCCTTCATTTTTTTCATCTTTTGTACATAGCTTTTTATAAAAACTCGAGCTTCTCAGAGAGCTTCCTATATAATCACATTGATAAGTTTGTCAGATAAAAAACAGGATGTCCAGTTACATTTGAATTTCAGATAAGCAGCAAATGATTTTTAGTATAAATATGTCCCATGCAATATTGGGGATGTACTTATACTAAAAATCATTGTTTACCTGAAATTCAAATTTAACTGAGCATTCTGTAATATATTTGCTAAATCTGACAACCTTGCATGTTGATTCTGTTTTATTTGTTTGCTTCGGTTTTAAATAGTTTCAGCTTTCCTTATTCACTTGAGTTGCAATGATACAATCAAAATTTTAGCTTTGGGAAATTCCCATTCCTCTTGAGTTGGGTTTATACTTTGCTTTATAGTGTTTAAGGTACCTTATAGTATTAGTCTGCTCAGGCTGCTATAACAAAACAGCACAAACTCAATGGCTTAACGTTTATTTTCTCACAGTTCTGAAGGCTGGAAGTCCATGATCAAGGTGCCAGCAAATTCAGTTTCTGGTGAGAGCTCTCCTCCTGGCTTGTAGATGGCCGTCGTCTCTCTGTGTCCTCACATGGTCTTTCCTTTGTGCTCTTGAGACAATTATCTACTTTTTTTCTGGATTCTTTCCATTTTACTTTTATAAATTCTCAGGTACATGTCTTTCCTCACACAAAATTCCCTTCCCCCCTCACTCATGAACTCAAAATTAGCATAGTCACTTCCTCTCAGGTCTCTGAAGGAAACAGTGTTAAAATAGCAGCAACTCACCAGGCAGTAGGCAAAACCCTTTATGTGTCCTATTTAATCCCTACACGGTCCACAAGAGGTGGTGTATTAGTCAGAGTTCTCCAGAGGAAAAGAACCAATAGAATGTAGATAGGTAGATAGATAGATAGATAGCAGTTAGATAGATAGATAAATAGATAGCAGGTAGATAGATAGATAGATAGCAGGTAGATTATAGATAGATAGCAGATAGATAGTAGGTAGATGATAGATAGGTAGATACATAGCAGGTAGATAGATAGATAGCAGGTAGATAGATAGCAGATAGATAGATAGCAGGTAGATAGATAGGTAGATAGATGATAGCAGGTAGATAGATAGATAGATAGATAGATAGATAGATAATTTATTATGAGGGATTGACTCACAGTACTATGGAGGCGGAGAGGTGCCACATCTGCTGTCAGCAAACTGGAAGCCCAGGAAAGCTGGTGGTGTAGAGCCAGTCCAAACCCAAAAGCCTGAGAACCAGGGCAGCCAACGTTGTAAGTCCTAGTCTGAGTCTGAAGGCCAAGAACCAGGAGCGCCATGTCCAAGGACAGGAGAAGATGGATATACCAGCTCAGGTAGAGTGGAAAGTCACCCCTTCCTCTGCCTTTTTGTTCTATTTGGGGCCACATCAATCTACTGATTCAAAGCAGATCTCTTCAGAGCACCTTCACAGACACACCCGGAAATAATGTTTTACCAGCTATCTGGGCATCCCTTCATCCAATCAAGTTGACACATAAAATTAGCCATCACAGAGAGTGTCTTCGTTTGAGTTCCCCCACAGACAGACACTAATTCTGCCTTAGATGTAGACACAAGAAGTTCATTTAGGAAGTGATCCAGGATGCACAAGTGAAGCACTGGAAAAGTAATTCAAGGAAAGGAGAAAAGCTAGTGAAGGGTATGGAGTGAGTGGGGTCCCACTGTGGGCACCTGGGGCTCAGTCCCATTGGGGACTCTCCGAGGAACTGTGTGGAATAGACTTAAGAATTATCCCGCTGGAAAGCCTGGAGGCTGGGACATTTATCCCTAGCCTCCCACCTTCATTGTTTAAGGGTGGCCCTCAGGGCACCAACTTCCCCTGAGGCCAAGAAGCTCCAGTGGCTCCTGAGAAAGCCCTCAGACACAGCCAGCCTCTGTCCCTGCTACCAGAGCCCTTCTTGAGGGCACTGTTTCCCTACCTATGGTGCCTACACAGTGTTTGAGGTAGGAAGCATCCCAGAAGCTGTCACCATCTTCAGAAGTAAAAGTAGAATTGGGACAAAAGGATATGAGAGTGGGGTGGAGCATCAACAGCCCCTGCTACAAGTAAGCTTATTATTGTTTTCATTTTGCAGAAAAAGAAAACGTTCATGTATATGCCAATATATGTCTACACCAGGCTCTGGGTTACAGAAGGAACAAGCCAACAGTCCTTTCCTCATGGAACTTGCTCTCTAACAGTTTAGGAGTGTTGAATAATCAATCTCAGGTCACACAAGTAATGAGTGTTAAAGCTGAAATTCAGGCCCAGGGGGGTCTGATTCCACTTCACCATTCAACCTCCCTTCTATTAGCTTTTATCTATTATTAGATTTTGGAGTTATAAGGACACTAGGGATCACCAAATTGGCTATCTGACTTTATAAATTAGGAATTGAGACCAAGAGAATTTATGTGCCTATAACAAGTTTATTTGACACACGTGAAGCAGAATAGGAACTAGATCTCAGATCTTCTGATCTCCATTCTGGTATCAAGGTCAAGTATATCCTTTATGATTTCCCCTAGAAACTCTTCTTATAATTTCCATTTTTAACAGCTTTGTTGAAGCTAAATTGTATACAAAAAACTACACAGGTACAATTTGATATGTTTCAATATACTTATATACCCATGATCAATAAACAACAATCAAGATAATGAACATATTATACCCCCCAAAATTTCCTCCTGTAATCCCTTTCATCCCAAACCTCCCTTATCACCTTCAATTCCCAACAATTAGTGATCTGCTTTCTGTCACTAAAGATTAGCTTTCGTTGTCTAGAATTTTAAATAAATGGAATCATACAGTATACTCTATTGTCTGGCTTCTTTCAATCATTATAATTACTTTGAGATATATTCATGTTGTGTATCTTCTTTGTTGAATAATCTGTTCAATGTTTTTGCCCATTTCTAAAATTGAGAACCAATAAATCCATAATTGACACAGTTATTTTGCTATTTGTTTTTTTATTGATCCTACTTCATCTTTGTTCATTTTTACTCTTTTCCTGGCTTCATTTGTAATAATTGAATTTTTAATGATTCCATTATATCTCCTTTGTTGGCTTGTTAGTTACAACTCATTTCATTATTTTAGTTGATGCTTTAGGGTTTATCATATATATTATCTTCCTCTAAGTGATACGTTTATCATATATTATCTTCCTCTAAGTTTCCTGGTATAAGAAACTTACAATAATATTTTTCTATTTCTTTCCTGCTGACATTTATGCTACTAGTGTTATGCATTTTACTTTTATATATATTTTAAAACACAACATTCATTTATCTTTTAAAAAGATTTAATAATAAGTAAAAATCATATATGTTTACCAAGTAATCATCATTCCCAGTGTTCTTTATTTTATTGTGTAGGTTCATATTTCTACACAGCAACATTTCCTTCTACCTAAAAGACCTTTTAAATATTTCTTATAACGTGGGTGTGCTGGTAACAGATTCTTACAGTTTTTGTGTTTCTTAAAATGTTATTATCTTACTTTTGCTTTTGGAAGATATTTTTGCTAGGTATAGAATTCTAAGTTGGCAGTTTTTTTCTTTCAGTACATTAGAAGTGTTGCTCCAATATGAGTATATATTATCTTCTCATTTGTATTATTTCTAATGTGAAATCTGCTTTCATCCATTTTTGTTCCTCTGTACGATTTTTGTGTAATTACTACTTTGAGCAGTTTTATTATGATGTACCTTCGTGTGTTTAACTTGGTGTTTCTTGTGCTTAGGATTCACGAGGCTTCTTGAACCTGGGGGTTTATGGGTTTCATGAAATTTGGAAAACTTTCAACAATTATGTCTTCAAATATTTTTCTGTAGTCCCCACTCTCTTCTCTCCTCTGGAGATTCTAATGATATGGAGCGACTTGAAGCTTTCCCACAACTCACTGATGCTCTGTTCATTTTTAAAAATGTTTTCCCTTTGTTTTTATTATTATGTCATCAAATTCACTAATCTTTTCTTCTCTGATGTCTGTCACAAACCTCACCCACTGTGGTTTTATATCTTATACTTTATAATAGCCATCTTTTGAAGTTTTATATCTTCCATGTCTCTAGTTAACTTTTTGATCATATAGAATACACATTTAATAACAATTTTAATATTCCTATCCACTAATTCTAAATATCTGTGTCAGTTCTGAGTCAGTTTTGATTGACTGACTGATTTCCTCATTATTTGTAGATTATATTTTCCTGCTTCTTTGCATGCCTGGTAATTTTTCACTTGACTCCAGACGTAAATTTTGCCTTGTTGAGTGCTATATATTTTGCATTCCTGAAGTATTCTCGAGTTTTGTTCTGAAACGCAGCTAAATTGCTTGCCAATAGTTTGATACTGTTGGTTCTTGCTTTTAAGATTTTGTTAGGTGGGACGGGAGCAGTGCTCAGTCTAAGGCTAATTATTCCTCACTACTGAGGTAAGACCCTTCTGTGTACTCAGTCCAATGTCCTGTGGATCTTGAGGTTTTCCAGCCTGGCTGGTCAGATCAAGCTCTGTTTCCAGCCCTGTGTGGGCACTAGGCTCTGTTTCCTTTAATCCAGTAATTCTCAATTAGGGAAATTTTGCCTTACCAGGGACATTTGGCAATGTATAGAGACATTTTTGGTTGTCACAACTAGAAACTGGGGGAATGATGAGTGCTACTGGATGTAGTGGGTAGGGGCTCCTAAACATCCTACAGGGATGCTACAGCATCCTACAGGGATGCTCCTAAACATCCTACAATACACAGGACGGCCCCCACAACAAAGAATTATGAAACCAAAAATGTCAGTAGTACTGGGATTGAGAAACCATGCTCTAATCCTTTCAGGTGACTCTCCTCAGTCTCCTGGAGTTACTCCACATGCCTGTGCTAATCACTGTTCTACAAGGGGGACCCTCTGTAGATCTCTGGAGTTCTCCTCTGTGAAGCTCTCTCCTCTCCTGTGCTCTGTCTTCTAAACTATAGCTACCTTATTCTCCCTGGACTCTCAGGTCTGTCTCTTCAATGCAGGAAGTCTTCTGGATCTGCCTGGGTTCCCTCTCCCTGTACCAAGGCTTAGAAACTTGCTCAGGGCAGTAAGTTGGGGAGAATTTAGGCTCACCTCATTGATTTCCCATCTGTCAGGATCACTGTCCTTTGTTGCCTGATATCCAGTGTCTCACAATTTGTTGTTTCATATATTTTGTTCATTTTTGTTGTTGTTTCTGGTGGGAAAGTAAATCCCTATTACTACCTCTTGGCCAAAGGCTCAAGTCCTTTTTTCTTTTTAAATTTATTTATTTATGGCTGTGTTGGGTCTTCGTTTCTGTGCGAGGGCTTTCTCTAGTTGTGGCAAGTGGGGGCCGCTCTTCATCGCGGTGCGCGGGCCTTCTCACTATCGCGGCATCTCTTGTTGTGGAGCGCAGGCTCAGTAATTATGGCTCACGGGTCCAGTTGCTCCGCAGCATGTGGGATCTTCCCAGACCAGGGCTCGAACCCGTGTCCCCTGCATTGGCAGGCAGACTCTCAACCACTGCGCCACCAGGGAAGCCCTCAAGTCCTTTTTAAATGTACTTCATCTTGCCTTCCCTTACCTGTTGAATTGCCAGTGTGCTACCTTCCCCTCTTCCAGATTGGTAACTATGGAAGTACATAGTAATCTTCCTGTATGCATGCCCAAGAGCACCTGTGTGTGCACAATATACAGATACACAGCCCCTGCTATAATAAGCTACACCTCGCTCACCTTCCTCTGCACTGTTCTTGCTGCTTCTGGGATTCTTTTATGGCTCTTGAATTTTTAAAGTAGCTTACCTAACAAGTACTTTAAAATTTCAAAAAGTAAAATGCCCTTGGCCTAAGAAATCATATGCCAGTTGTAAGTTTTATTTGATGGTAAATGGCTGAAAAAGATGCCCTGGAGAGAACTGGTCCTTTTGGCAGCACTGGCCTTAGGCAAAATTGTTAAGTAGGTAAAGTATATCTTCAGGGAGCTCCTAGATTCTCCTGCCTACCTTCCCCTCTTCCAGAGCCCTTGAGTTCTCTCCTCTAATGCCAGAGCATGTGCTGATTTCAATTTTTTTTTAAACATTTGGTGTCATTGATTGATAACTTACATTTTCACTCTTCTTCAAATATTTGCATTTCATAGACAGCAAAGCTTTAAGGCAGATAGCTAAAATTGATTTTAACTCTTTTGATTGGAAGTGGCTGCTTATAGCACTGTGTTGAGAAGGTGACTCAGCAGAAAAGAACAATGATTGATTAGTGATGTCTGCACATACAAACATAGGAGGTAAGAAATTTTTCATCCCTGCCCTAACGTAGAAGTGTTCATTCTATTGGAAAATTTCCAAGCACTAGAAGTCAAGTGTAAAAAAGACTTTGGGGGACAACTGAAACTCATTAATGACCTTGCAACAGCCCAATCAGGGCTGTTGTATAGCATCACATAAAAAGTTGAGATTGCTTTTTCTAAGTGTAACAAGAATCTAGTGAAATATCATAAATAGAATATAATGCCATGGAGGTCTTTTATACCAATCCTTTAGTGTGTGTGTGACCTTAGAGAGTATTCCTTTTCGTTCCCACTTTACCTTTTAACCATCTTCTTTAGGGCTCATATAGTAACCCATGCAAAGTAAGCATTTCCAGAACCACTGAAGTATTTCTCTCATACATTACTGTCTTAATAAACTGAAAGACCCACTAAAGCCCCAGATGTTTCACTTATTTATTTATTTATTTCCAAGCTATTTGACGCCTAAGTAAAATGACAAGCACCTTCTAAAGCAGAGAGGAATTCATTTATTTCTGTTTATCTTTCCATAACATGAGAAAATGAGGTACATGTCTTCTGTGATACAAAATCATGGAAAGGATAAATATACTAGATTGATCTTTTAAAAAGTCTCTTATAAAGGTGAAGCTTGTAAAGGAAATTAGCAGAGTGCTTACTATTACATACCAGGCACTGTGCTACATTTTCACATACGTTGTCTCATTAATCCTTACTAAGACTGTTAGAGGGAACATCACTACAGGTCATCTGAATGTCTCAACATCCCACTAACCTATAGCTGTGTGAATAAGATCATGGTGATATTAATACCTATAAGTTGCTGGTTCAGAGGCTCCACCTGCATTATTTGAAGTCCTCGGCACTCTCCTTACACTGGCCCCCGGGGATTTCTGGAGGCATCTCTTCTCCGTGGTCATGATTAGTCAACTCATGTACTCCTGCTTCAGCATCCCGAGAGGTACCCTCTGCCAGCCAGCCACCCGAGGAAGGCTCTGTGCCCCTGCTCTGCTGTCAGGGCCTTTATTGGGAATGTGGTTTCTCTGTCTAAAGTGCCTTTCCTGGTGCTCTGACGTTACATACCCCATGTTACTAAATTATACCAGGCTTCCTTCAGTCTTCAACTCTGTTGAAGACGCATTGCACCCTTGCAGAAATGGAAAGAATATTTTTCTCCTCAACTTTCAATAGGAATTTGGTGCTTCATACTCTGAACTACACTCCTTGTTTTCCAAGTGTAAAAAAAAAATCCATTTTGAAAACAACTCCCTTAGCTTCTGCCTGTATCCTTTCTCACCTTGTGTGGCTCAAAGAAGATAACTTACGCCATTTCCCATTCTTGTAATATCAGGTTCTCAGCCATAAAACTTCTTCCTTACATATCTCCTTTCCCTCCTAGAGGTTAACTCATGAAAATAAAGGTCTGGGGAGGAGGGGACCAGCCCCCCAACACAGCACTGTGACCCCGATGCTGAATCCCAGTTTAGGTTACAAAGTCCAGATATTAATAGTTGAGGAAACTGACAATCAGAGGTTAGACTGCTGGCCTGCAACCCTGCCATTAGTAAACCATGTCCTGCAGATTCAACCCCAAGACGTCTCCTCTCAACAAGCGCTCGCGGCAACACTGCACGACACTGCCTTTCATCTCAGAGCGAAAATGGCTGTTGAGATTCCTTCCCAGCCTTTCCCAAATGTATCTGCACAACCCCAAACTGTAAGTGGCAGAGTCTGAGGATGGGGCCTCTGTTGCTCCTTCCTTAAATCTTGTCACTCCATGCAATTCAAAGTCCCCAGTGTTAGCCTTCATGGCATTTTATGCCATACATACCTCAACAAGGTCTGATCTGTTATGAGTTAAGGATGGAAAGTAGCCTCCATAAGGACTGCAGTTGTTGCTCTTTTAGAAGTTGCAACCTTTCCAATATTTAACTATGTTGTCTCGTGTGAATATGACAACTGGAGTAGTGCCATTGTCCCTCAATGACGTACTGCACGATTATCACGTTTCTAAAAGCTCTATACACTGCAAACAAGGTGGGCTATCACGAGCTCCTCTCTGTAAAACCAATATCCATTCAGTGATGGCTCTCCACACCCACAGAGCTCCTCTCTTCCCAGGACAGAGATTTCTTCTCACACAGAACTGTCATGAAACGTGTGCACTGGCACATGCACACTGGATGTTAGCAGCCAGTGAGCTTGAGAGAAAGAGAGAGAGAGAGAAGAAGAAGACAAGTCAGAGAGAATGTCTTATATCCCAAATAAAAATTTTCTGATTCGATAAAGTTGGAAAAAATCCACACATACATTACACGATTTTTTAAAGCTTCATAGTGGGTCTGTCAAGAGTTTGATAATTTTTTAGACATCTTGGTGGAACTCTATGAATATACACTTCAAGGTAATAATTAATTCCCTATGGAGAGCACTCATTTTAAAAAAGCCATGTTACTGTGCAACCCAGCAGTCCCACTACTGGGCATATACCCTGAGAAAACCATAATTCAAAAAGAGGCATGTACCAAAATGTTCATTGCAGCTCTATTTACAATAGCCAGGACATGGAAGCAACCTAAGTGTCCATCGACAGATGAATGGATAAAGAAGATGTGGCACATATATACAACGGAATATTACTCAGCCATAGAAAGAAATGAAATTGAGTTATTTGTAGTGAGGTGGATGGACCTAGAGTCTGTCATACAGAGTGAAGTGAGTCAGAAAGAGAAAAACAAATACCTTATGCTAACCCATACGTATGGAATCTTAAAAAAAAAAGGTTCTGATGAACCTAGGGGCAGGACAGAAATAAAGACCTAGAGAATGGATTTGAGGACACAGGGAGGGGGACGGGTAAGCTGGGACGAAATGAGAGAGTAGCATTGACATATACACACTACCAAATGTAAAATAGATAGCTAGTGGGAAGCAGCCACATAGCACAGGGAGATCAGCTCGGTGCTTTGTGATCACCTAGAGGGGTAGGATAGGGAGGGTAGGAGGAGATGCAAGAGGGAGGGGATATGGGGATATATGTATACATATAGCTGATTCACTTTGTTATACAGCAGAAACTAACACAACATTGTAAAGCAATTATACTCCAATAAAGATGTTAAAAAAAAAAAAAAGCCATGTTACGGAAAAGGAAAGAAAATCCTAAAAAGCCAGGAAATCACCACATAAGCTAGCTGACAGTTAAGTCTTTTGGAAGCTTATAGAGGAAAATGAGGGCTTCAAGTGTGTAGGTCACTGACAAAGAATTTGATCTGCTAGATAAGAGTTGGATAGGCATGTATTATTATTCACTTGAAGTCCTACTGAAATATGTCCCAGGGGGTTGTCATTGCAGTGCCTATGGTGCAAAGATGTCTGTTCCCTTCACCTGTAGAGAAATAGTGTCATACAAAGAGGAGCACAAAATGGCCACTGCGGTTGTCAAATGTAACACGAGGAAAGACAAAATCTCCGGGACCATCAGTCAGTTTTCTTTTCCTTCCTCCTCCCCACCTCCTCACACTTTTCTTACAGGCCGCTTGAAAAAATATGAAACTCTGAGGCTCCTGCTAGTACACTTATACAGACGCACTTCAAGTATGGTTCTCAAGGAGCAGGTTGTAGGAGACTAAGAGACACCCTTCCTCTTCTTTGCGCAGATGACATTCCTTCCTGTCTTTGGTAATTCAGAGTAAGAGAGACGTGCTTTTTTCCTCTGCAGTTTTACTTTCCACGGAAATAAGAAAAACCAGTTTTGTCCTGGTTCTTTTTTTTTTTTTTCCTCATATATATATATATTTTTTTTAATTAAACCTTTCTTACAACACTTCTTAATTTTATTTATTTATTTATTTTTGGCTGTGTTGGGTCTTCGTTTCTGTGCGAGGGCTTTCTCTAGTTGTGGCATGCGGGGGCCACTCTTCATCGCGGTGCGTGGGCCTCTCACTATCGCGGCCTCTCTTGCTGCGGAGCACACGCTCCAGACGCGCAGGCTCAGTAATTGTGGCTCACGGGCCCAGTTGCTCCGTGGCATGTGGGATCTTCCCAGACCAGGGCTCGAACCCGTGTCCCCTGCATTGGCAGGCAGATTCTCAACCGCTGCGCCACCAGGGAAGCCCCTGTCCTGGTTCTTAAAGAGTGAATCGTTCTGTAATTTTGAAGTTGGTGACTTTTTTCTTTGGCTCTACCAGCCATTGTTGGAACAGAATCAGTCCTTTTTATTTCTCATTCTTCCTACTTTAGAAGTTAGGAACTTCCCCAATCTTACTAATGTAACCAGCTCTGTCTTCTCTTTTAGTTGTTATTCATAGCTCTGTTGAAACTTCAGGATTTATAACAAGACTACAGATAGAAATGATAGCTGTGTGAAGGATTAAGGATCTGCCTTCCTCCTTAAAAGGATGGAAGGAAGTGTGAATGGGTGAATATATGGATAAGTTTTTACCCCAGAGCTGAGATAGATTCTCAATTGCTACAGTTTTTGCCAATGAGGATTTTTTTTAATATAATTTTTGTCTTGCCTTTTATGTCTTGGCTTCTGCTTTTACCCTGTAGTGATTAATTGGGTTTATTGCCCCTTTGTTTTTTTATTTTTTTTATTTTTTTTTATTTTATTTTTTTTAAAAATTTTATTTATTTATTTATTTATTTATTTATTTATTTATGGCTGTGTTGGATCTTCCTTTCTCTGCGAGGGCTCTCTCTAGTTGTGGCAAGCGGGGGCCACTCTTCATCGCGGTGCGCGGGCCTCTCACTATCGCGGCCTCTCTCTCTGCGGAGCACAGGGTCCAGACACGCAGGCTCAGGAATTGTGGCTCACGGGCCCATTTGCTCCGTGGCATGCGGGATCTTCCCGGACCAGGGCTCGAACCCGTGTCCCCTGCATTGGCAGGCAGATTCTCAACCACTGCGCCACCAGGGAAGCCCCTGCCCCTTTGTTTTGATCATAAGTCATTTCAAATCCAGGGGATGGGGATAGGGCAAATACTTGAGAGTATAAAGGAATTAATTTAGAAAAGTGGAAATTGGAAGGCAGGAAGTGGAAAGAGCTTAGATTTCCTCCCCATGCCCTTCTTTTCGTCTTGGAGTCACCCCCATGGTTGCAGGTACTGCTGTCACCAGTTCCTCCTGCCCGCCAGGGTCCTGCCTGCTCCTCCCAATTCTTACTCCATGGGCTGTACCTTTGGGAGATTGATTCCTTGAAAACACCATATAAAATAGGATAACTGATTCCAAATAGTGACGACCCTAATGCAATGGTTTAAACAATAATAAAATTTACTATCTCACATAGCAAGAGGTCTGGCCAGAAAGGGGCTCCATGGCTGGCATAATCGGAAGTTCAACAAATTCACCAGTGATACAGGTTCTTCTCTCTTATAAAGCTCTTCCCTCTGATATCCTCGGCTTCGACATGACCCTAAAACTAATTTCCTGCATTGTCGTAAAATGGCTGTAGCAGCCTGGAGTCAAGAAAAGGACCAAAGTCTTCTAGTGTCTTCTTAAGAGTGAGGCAAGCTCTCCCTGAGGCTCCCAGAAGATCATCTCATACGTGAGACTTGGGTTGCAGCCTACCCTCAAACTGAGATTACCTTGAGACTCTAGGATTATGCACAATTTACCCCTGCGTTGGGGATTGGGTCACCAACGCTGAGAGGTGGTAGCTCAAAAACCTCAGGCTTCTGTTAACAACGATGTGGGAAATGGACGGAGGAAAGGCAGCAAGCTCTGTCTGCTACACAAGTACAGTAGGAAAGAAATCAAAGTAAAATTCTCCCAGCTATCACTGGTGGTTCCTTTCCCCAAAGGTAGCCAACTTAGCACTTTCTTGTGTATCTATCCTTCCATTAAAAATCTTAATTTATATAATAAATTTATATAACAAAAATTTTTATATAATAAATAAAAACTTAATTTATAATCACCATACATATGCAACTGCCATTAAGTATGTATATAAGTAAAATCATACTACACAGGCTTAAATATCTCTGAGATCTTCCATATTAGTCCAAACAGGTATGCAATATATTGTTAATGTGTCATAACATTTCATCATATGATTTAGTCATGATTTATTTAGCCAATCTCCTATAATGGACATTTAGATTATGTCCAGTTTTTGTTGCTAAAGCTTTTAATATTAAAGAAGATGCTTTGTTGGGTCTTGCTGGAAAACTAGTTATATTTTGAGAACATAGTCATAGTGTAAATCCTTATGGTGGAACTGCTTGGTCATTTCAAAATTTTTTTTTTTAATTAATTAATTTATTTATTTTTGGCTGTGTTGGGTCTTCGTTTCTCTGAGGGCTTTCTCTAGTTGCGGCAAGTGGGGGCCACTCTTCATCGCGGTGCGTGGGCCTCTCACTATCGTGGCTTCTCTTGTTGCGGAGCACAGGCTCTAGACGCGCAGGCTCAGTAGTTGTGGCTCACGGGCCTAGTTGCTCCGCGGCATGTGGGATCCTCCCAGACCAGGGCTCGAACCCGTGTCCCCTGCATTAGCAGGCAGACTCTCAACCACTGCGCCACCAGGGAAGCCCCAATTTTTAATATATATTTCTAAATTGCTCTTCAAAGGGAGGCATCAATTTATATTCACTCCAGCAGCGCAAGAAGGTGTTTATTTGCCACCATCTTACCAACCCTGGATATCATCATATTGTTTAATTTTTCTCAATGTTTTAGATGAAAATTGTATCTTACTACAGTTGTACTCATTTTAAGTACTTTCACATCTGCTCTCGTCACTTCCCTGTACTGACTTCATGGATACTTCTCCTTTGCTCTCAGTGCCCAGGTTTGCTGTTTTAACGCGGCCTGTGTGCAGCTGCATGACTGCTTAGAGCTCCAGGGTCATTCCATCTGCTTTCCCACCAGTTCTCTCCATTCTGGACACCCTCCTCCGTGTGAGTTGGAGGACATGACCTTTTACCCTCTGGGGTATTTGCTCCTGGTGTTTTCTGTGCCTAGAACACTAACCTCTTCCCCTGACCCCACTCACATCTATTCAGTCTTAGCTGCCTACCTTCGACTCATTCTCCCTATTTCACCCTAAATGCCGCTTCTTCAGGGAGGACTTCTCCGGACACCTAGTCTAATTAGGTTCTCCTTGTTATATATTCTCATTGTACTTAATAGTGCATAGTCATTGCACTGAATGCATATACGGTATAATGTTCATGCAATTACCTTTTACAATATCTGTCTCCTCACCAGAGCACAGTCTCCAAGAGGCACGTCTGTCCTGTGGGTTGCTGCATTCTTCATGCTCAGCACATTATCAGGCACACACACATCCTAAAACATGGACCATCAAGTGAGAACAGTGGGGATGGGGTGAGGATCAAAGGAAGCTGAAAAGACTTGGGGAAAAAATCTGCTAGAATCTATATGCAAATGCTGTAGAAAATTTTCCATCAAAAACTATTCTTGAGACTTTCTGTGAGCCGGACCTTCGTTGAGTGCCTTGGGGTCCATAGTCACTCTGGATGAGGAATAGTCTGAGCACAAAAGGACTACCCAGCACTAGGAGACTACAGTGTAGACTAGATGTTAACTGTAGTCCACCAGCAAGTTGAAAAGGAGTGTAATTTTATTGCATAATTCATATTAACTTCCAGAGGTTCAACTCCTTTTTGCAAGAGGAAGCAGAAACTTATTTTTGCCCAGCCTGGGGTTCTTACCTACTTTCCGGAGTTTACTAAGCTCCAGGGGGCTCGTGGGGATGGGCTCATGTGACCCTTGAGAGACTTGTCCCCTTTCTCATTTGATTATGAGCACTGCACCACAGTGGTCATCACTATCACATCCCCATTACTGCTGGCAGCCCCTCTTCCAGCCGGCCAGCTTCCACCATGGATTTCCTGCTTAATGGCAGAGCCCAAGAATCTCCTCAGGGCTCTTTACGGCCCCACCAACCTAGAGCTGGCAGGCAACCACTCCCTCTCTGGGGTCTTGCTGTGTCCAGGGGGAAGGGGCTTTGCCAGGAAGGAGGGTGAGGGGTTTGCCCCAGTGGCATCCACACTTGAAGAGCCCCTCTCTTTGATAGCCACTGAGCTCTCCACTCCCCTCCCCAGACTAAGGGACTCTTTTTCTCAACCCAAAGGAAAATACCTGTTTTTCTGAAGCTGATGCTTTACCTCTGTCCCAATTCTCTAAATTCTCCAGGAGTTTTGGCTTTTGGAACTAAAAAAAAAAAAGCGAGAGACACAGAGTCTTCTTTCTGCTTTATACCCTGTCATACCCTTCCTCTGAGACCATGAACTCAGGCCATTAACCTACTGGACAGTGGTATGAGGGCAGTCTGGGAAGGGAAAGGGTGAACTTGGAGGAAAAACAAAATAAAACAAAACACTGGCTACTCTTTCAAAAATATTATCCTGGCATCCATTCCAGGAGGGGGCAACTAACACACTAAATGCAACAGAGAGGCTGAGAAGATGAGCGTTCTTAAAGATCTCCAGGTTTCTTTCCATTAGTGAATGACAACAATAACAAAGGCACCTCATATGGTGGACTGATAAATGTGGAGGCCAGATTTATGGAGATTAAAGGGGTTAGAGAGATTATTCTTCCACACACCCTAAATCTCTGTTGTAATCTATTTCATTTGGTTTCAGCTCCATGAAGATGAAAAAAGCAGTATGAAGCAAGGCTTCTTTGCTTGTTTCTGCTAATCTTCCATAGGGTAAAAGATAACAACACTCAAACAATATTGAGGCCAAAAAAGAGGATAAAAGTCCTATGTAGAAAAGAGTATATATTATCACTGTGTGGAAAAGAGTACAAAAAAGTCATATAAAAACATATTTAGCAATTTTAAAATTATGGTTAATTGATCCAGTGAAAACTATGGTTCTTCTGAAGTCATTAAAATGTGTCACATAAATGAACATTTAATAAGATTTTTTAAAAACACACCTTTCACCACACAGCCCATGAAATCACTGAAATTTTTTGTTCCTAAAGTACACACCAAGTCTGTGTACCATTTTAATTTGATTTTAGCAAACATTTATTAAGCTTCTACTACACACTGTGTGTAATACTTTCACATGGTTGTCTCGTTTAATCTCTACCATAATCCAGTAAAGATGGTATTATTATTCCCACTTTGCAGGGGGAGACACTGAGGCTTAGAGAGTTTCAGGAATTTGCTCAAGCAAGATAAAAAGCAGTGAACAACCATTCAAAGTTGGGTTTTCTGTCTCCACTTCCAGTGTACATTCCACCATATCGCTCATATAATATCAGTAATGTGGTGGCCTGTAAAACCAGGATTTCAGGTGAGTCTATAAAAAATTAGAAGTGAGAAAAGAGTAAGTGAAGATTGCTTGATAAAGACCTTTGACAGTTAAAGGAGAGAGAGAATTTGAATATAGCTCTGGAACAAAGGGACCTCAGGAGGCTTTAATGAAAGACAGTGGTTCTCAAACATTAGCTCACCAAAACCACCTGGAGGGCTGGTAGTAAATAGGACTGCAGGACTCCACCCATGAACTTCTGAATCAAAGGTCTGGGGTGGGCTCAAGAATTTGCATTTCTAACAAGTTCTGAGGATGCGATGCTGCTGGTCTGGAGACCTCACTTTGAGAACCACAGTTTTAAAAAGTGGAATGTTTGCATGTTTGAAAAGCAGAATGAAGTGGGTCAAGATAGAGAAATGGACTACAGATGCTGGGGTTGGGGTGGACCTGAGAGAGCAGAGGTGGTGGGAGAGGATAGAAAAGTTTCAGTTGATGACGTCAGCTTAAAAATTAGGACTAAGATCCGTCCATCTAAGAAGAGAACAGAGAAGATGAATATTGAGCCAGAGGAAGGGCTGAAGAGGAAAGATGTGGACGCTCACCCGGGTCCTCTTGTTCTCCTTTGGTTGGTTGTTTTTACGTGTTGATATCAGGAAAGGTAAAATTGTTTCCCTAGTTGGGAAGGACTCCTCAGGAGAGTGGGGAGGGCCCAGAAATCAAAAGAGTGGATGTGTGCTGGGAACCTACAAGGGTATTTAAGTGGTTCCTGAGCATCAGAGAAGGGCTGGTTGAAGTTTAAGGAATCATCCTGGGCGCCTGCTCTCCTCCACGAGATTGCACGGTCTGTCTCCCAGCCCAAGAGAATAGGGTGCATTATTAATTATTACATTTATTTTACAATAGGGTGTGATGGTTCGTTTTATGAATCAACTTGACTGCCTAAGAGAGAGCTGATAAAAATTATTTCTGAGTGTGTCTGTGAAGGTGTTTCCGGAAGAGATCAGCATTTGACTCAGTAGACTGAGTAAAGAGAAGCACCCTGAAGCAACGTGGGCGGGCATCAGCCAATCCACTGGGGGCCCACATGGAACGAAAAAGCAAAGGAAGTGCAAATTCTCTCTCTCTCCTTGAGCTGGAGCATCTGACTTTTCCTGCCCTGGGCAGCTGGTGCTTCTGGTTCTCCAACTTTTGGACTTGGACTGAATTACATCACAGGCTTTCCTGGTTCTTCAGCTTGCAGACTCCAGATGGTGGAACTTCTTGGCCTCCGTAACTGCCTCAACCAATTCCTATAATTAAGATCCCATTGGTTCTGTTTCTCTGGACAACCCTGACTAATACACAAAAATAAACTTTGCTAACACTGATTTTAGATATTTGCTTGGCCGTTCTCTTTTTCACTCACCCATTGAAAATGAGATCAGGGAACATCACTTACAAATGAGATGAATTCACTTTAACCAAGAGACATAGGAACAAAGGAAACTCTAAACCAATGCTTTATATCATCACTCACACATATGCAAACACAAGGCCCAGGTTCACAGCCCAAACTGAGATAGAAGCTGGATGCGCAGTGATCATCAAAGTGTGAGAGGTCAGGCTACCCAGGGTCGGGCGGGGGGGGAAGTGGGGAGTGAGGTTGGTTAAGCAGCCTCATCTCTATGACAATGCACTTACCTCTGGAAATTTCCTGAAGCCCTCGGTCAGTCACTTTTCGGACCTAGTAGAGAGATGCTTCCACATGGGTGCTCAATAAACATTTATGAACGTTACCATTCTGGTAGTATTTGATGAACAACTACTCAGTGTCAGGAAGAGTTATAAGCACTGGGGGAAAGTAGAAGTAAAGTATTGTTCCTGCCTTGGAACAGCCCAATGTCGTGCAGGAGACAATACATGATAGAAACGTGTAAAATGCCACGTGCCTGGCAGGAGGAGGGGACATTCGATTTTGAGGGGAGACTTGAAGGAAGACCAGAAGTTCTGCAGAGAAGTAGGGGTAAGAAAGAACAGCCTTAGCCATTGGCAAGGAGTTAATGGAGTGTTTGAGGATCCTACACTTTTATTTTCCTGGGGGAGATGGAAAAATCAAACTTTCCTGATCATCTATGATTCATCTAGAATGACACTGGGATATGTTGTCTCATTTACTAAGCACAACAACCTCATGAATCCATCTTAAAGATGTGGAGATTCTAAGATGTTCCAAATTTATAGGAAGTCAGAGGAGCCCAGACCTGGAACAGAAGCCTCTAATAGCTTCTCTGGAAGCAAATCTAGGAAATATATCCAAGTGTCTTACTTTTCTGTGTTTCCACTTCTTTATCTGACAATTGAGAACACAAAATTTACCTTGAAGTGTTGTTGTGACATTAGCTCTTTCATAAGTGTCTAGTTCCTTCTCCGGCTCCCCGTCCACACTCAGGGAATAGTAGCTATCCTTCTGTGTCGTCCTCTTCATCTTCTTCTCCTCCTCCTTCTCCTTCTTCTATTATTACAAACTTGCCAAAGGTCATGCAATAAGGATGAGAGCTGTGATTTAGACCAAAGTTTCTTTAGACTCTAGATGTCCTGCCCATCCAAAGCCTGTGCTTGTTCCTGCGCTGACCTTTAGCTATCTGTTAAGAGTAAAAGAGTATAACACTTGTCACTGACCTCAGCCCCAGGTGGGAGGCAGCATGATTTACTAGAAAGGGAATGAGTTTGGGGATGTGACAGATCTAGAGTTGAGTCCCCATTTCATCACTTACAAGTTGTGTGACTTGGGGCGAGTGTTGAACCTCTCCAGTCCTTTTTCTTACCTGCAAAATGGCAGACAGTCCTGCAGAGTTGGGGCAAGGACGCCCGAGATCATGTCTGTGCAGAATCTGACTGAGCAAGGGATGGATTCCTCTTACCTTCACCAGGTTCATACAGAAACTTCTGCTCTGGCTTCTTCTGAACCTCCCCTACAAGGAATGGACTATACACTGAAGGAAGTTTCCAGCCCAATGACAATTAGAAATGACACTAAACTGTTTGGAGAGTGGTTACATTTTCATTCCTGTAAGATTCTTTGTGTACATGTCTCAAGGTAGTTGATGAAACAAAGGGGAACATCCTTCATCCTTGCTTATCCCTACTGTCAATATTGTTCTAAGATTCAAAAAGGACTAGAAAATCTTCTAGAAAATTGACTTCCGTGAATGTTATGCTAGTGGGATCATTTCTAAAGGACTGATTAGGATTCAGGCTAATGTTAAGAGTGGTAAACGGTACACCCAGTTGGGTATTAGTAATGCCTACTAGTTATTCCAAGGGCACTAAAGTCAGTTCCTCTGCTACCCTATAGCCTGACTTTAATTTCAGACAAGCTGTATATGCACTGATCCTTAGGTAACAGAAATTGGACAGGATTCAGCATTTTTTTGTCCACTGGACAATTAACGTGTGCCAAAGTCATCAGTCCCCTGAAAGCGTATGGGAAGTGTGGAAAGCTTTTGCCCAATAAGAAGAAGCAAAAGAGTACCTGATCCTATCTTTCAGAATGTGCCCAAATGCTTCAAGGAAATGTCCAAACAGGCCATGTACTTCAAGGCTTGGGATCATTTGAAATTCTTTAATCTTTGTGCCTTTTCATGTGAAAATTGTCATATATTTATCACCTTATGTTCTTTGATAAGTTGTTACATTCAAATACCAAAACTGATATTTTGTTTTTTATTCTCAGATAAGAAATTATAGAATAAAAACATTATAAAATATCCTAATAGGTAATATACATAATAACATGGTGCAGGCTATGCTTCTTTTACTGAGAGATATTTCAGAAATAAGACAAAAAATACCATGCAAATCTCAGAAATACTGATAGCTTATGGGGTAAATTATTCCCGGGCTCTTGTATGATTTGTTGACTGAATGAGGTAACTGTGACAAGCATACATTAACTCACATCCTTAATTTTTGAAAATCAACAGAGAAACCAGGAAGCTAAGATGATTTAAATCCCTTTACGCAATGATAACAAAAAATGCTTTTATTCTTCTTGTGTTCTATGTCTTATGATACAAATGCTCCAAACAATTTCCTGGATAATGTTTATCTGTGCACGAGTCTATATAATCACTTTAATAAATTTCTAAGGACTGAGCCCCAAGCCAGTGGAAGGCAAGTGGTAACGCGGGGTCCACACTGACAGGTCATCAGAACAGGCCGAGCTCCGTTTTCTGCTTGGATGTCATCGTTCTGTGACTATGAAAGCATAAAACTGGAGACTGTTCCAGCAGGTCATAGTCGCTACCACTTGCTCAAACAGAAATAAAACAGCTTTTCATGCTTATTGATCTTGGACTTTTTGCCATTTTTATGCTCTGTTGACCTGAAGCTCGGTAAGGATGTGTTTTGTAAAAGGAGCTGAAACTTTTCTTTCTCAGTAGATGAGACATTTCACATTTTGGCTGCGTGCGAAAAAACAACTTCATTTTTTTTTTTTTTTTCCAAAAGCATTCTCTCTGTGACTTTAAGAGTTGATCTTTAAGTAACACATGTGGTATTAGTTTTTCTCTTTTACAGTAATCACATTATTGCAGACATTTTAATAGCTGTAGAGGTTGCTATGTTTTAACATGATTCATGGTCCTTGACAGCACTGTGTCTGAAAATCCCCCAGGAATGCAAAATACAAAACTCCACACACGTTCAAATTTTACTGCCTGCAGCTAAAAGAAGGGAAAAAACTTAAAACTGCTGAAACCCTTCAACTTTAAAAGCATTAATAGATGATCCCAAGGGATTAAATCTAAATCTTAATGTGTAAAAATCAAGTTAATAACCAGAGAGATTAATATGGCTGCATTTGATTATTGTGATAATGCAAACAATTAGTACTGCTAAAGTGAGGTGTATTAGTCTCCTCCTAGCCCGTCACATCAGCAAGGCACTGGAAACAAATGGAAATAAAACATTTTACTTGCAGGTTTTCTGTTGGGTTTTTGTGGGGTTTTTTTTCTTTTCCTTTGTCTTTCCTTCACAGTAGCTGACTCATCTTTGAAATTTTATTTCAGACTAGAACCATCAAATCTTCTCATTTTGAAACTATAATTTCTATAAAATAGAAAGATTTGGCAATCATCAAACATCATCAATTTCATACTGTCAGAAAATTATTCATGATCACTTCCTTAATATCAATTACTTTATAAATCTTCAAGATAAATGAAAACAGAAGGCTGCTTTTTGGGGGGGAGGGGGTGGTTTGAGAAGGAGGGGATGGGAACAAGGGAAAGGTACCATGTGAGGTATATAACATTTAGTTTTAAATTCTTAAGGTTTTTCAGGTGGTGATAATCGGCACCTTTATAATTGTTTCAGCTCCACATGGCATTTTTCTTGAAGGTGGTTTCCTGAGAAAAGGGGGCACCAGGTGTACCTGCCTGAGAGTACAGTATGTCCTCTCATCAGATAGTGTTCCTACCCTTTCCTTCCTTCGTCTTGTACCAGAAAGAAAAATGGGCTGTGGGTTGGTGGGCAGTGGGAAAGAAATGACTGTAAACAAAGGAGTCAGCTTAAAAGGAGTAAGTCTGGCCATGTGAATAAATGGATCAGATGCTATGCCAACAATTAACTGATGCTAGAAAGATATCTGCCCTTCGACTGAAACTGAAGGAAAGAAATACAAGCCTTATTTTGAAATGCCAGATAACTATAAAACCTTGTGAAGCCTCAGCAATAAGCAGGCATTGTAGTAAGTAGAAGTCCATCTGAAACAGAATCATATGTGTGTATATATATATATATATATATATATATATATATATATATATATATATATATAATATGTTTTGGGGGGAAGCTGGGTATTTTTCAGATCCTCAAAATTTTTAAATATTATTTTGCTATTTAAAGGTGAAATTAAGGTAAAATGAGTGAAGAGTTAAGAAGATGTATTTTGAAGTAAATGAAAACAAAGGCAATGTAGAGAATGGACATTTTAGTGATTTATTTGGGGGAGGGGGCTCAGACATGTTCTGGCCTATGTCACTTGAAACCTTTTATTTCACTTTTCAGTTCAGATCTGTGTTGTGCATCATATGCATGTCCCATTCGTTATTTTTGTTTAAGCAGCGTCTGCAGGGAATTCCAAGGGACCATTTAATAAACTACAGCAACAATGGAATATTTGTTCACTTTCCTTCAGCAAAGGATCTGAGAAAAGTGTGTTCAGAGGTCGGGAGTGGGTAGTTGTCAGTAGGTGCTGCTCCCTGAGCCTGGCAGCCTTGTGACAGTTACTAATATCAGCAGATTTAATGTGTTTAGTCTAGTTGTAGGGTTTATGATGTGTTTTTGATTTCCTGCTTCAGAAATGCATTTTGACTAGAAAACAGTGAGGCATACAATTCTTTTTCTTACCATACCACAGCCAGGAAATTGTTATCTTTGTACCCAATTTATATTACATAATAAGTTACCTGCATGCAGTCTAAGATTCTTACTCCTTGGTTATTCAATCAGTGTATGAACATGAGCAAAAGATAATGAGTGAGGCATGTGAGCTTAGCAGATGCCCGTCCCTACACCTAGACTGTGTTCGGATTCACAAAGTGCATTTTCCTTTTATGTCTCATTGATGCTCCAGTTCGTCTTTATTCTCTAGGGACGGTGAAATTGTCTCATTGTCTTTTAAAAACTTTAACACTCTCTCTTGCTTTAGAACCAATTTGGAAAATAATATACAAACCATTGGCAAAACCTGAACAGAGTACTTTTCTCTTCATGTTCCTCTATACAGCAGTGAGTGGTTTATGCAGCTTTCTTTTCCTTGCCCCTCTAAAAGATTTTGTCCCTTTTCTTTAATATCAATTTAAAGACTTCAAAGAGGCAAGAAAAAACCCCTCCCATTGGGCTCTTGCACTCTTCAGGGCTTTTAGTTTTGTCTTAACTTTGGCTTATTTTTCTGTTTCATGCTTTGTGATAGTCAAATTCCATTTTTAACATGGAGTTTTACTTTATGGTGCATCATGTTAGGAAAACTTGGGATGCAGAATGGAATTACTATTATTTTGAAGTTTAGAAATCAGATTTATTTTAACCAAAGTTGTTTAGCAACCATACATGGATAATCATACTTATTCTTAATTTGGTGCTGGAAAAATAAATTGAAGAGAGATTTGTAAAAATAATTTTGCCAGGATGTATGTATACTTTTTTGTTTTTAAATTTTGTTTTAGTCTCAAAAGATCTTATTAATATACTTATGTCCCCTTCTCATACATCAGTATATAAGTAAACAGAAATTGCAGAAAATACGTTGAAAAAGTGGTTAATGCACATGAGAGAAAAGTTTGCCTCTTCCACTAACGAACATCCCCTTAACACTAGTTAACACTCACAAATCTATACGGATATAGAATAATTACATATGTTTAAAGCAAAGACAAGTAACTTTTTTTTAATTTAGAAACTATAAGAACATTTTATAGAAAGAGTGGAAAAACCTCACAAAATCACTGCAATTCAGGGACAACTGCCATCACTTTTTATGTATTTCCTTTGTTCTATGGGAAAGAACATTAGACTTTTCATGTTAAAAACATATTTTATATTTTGTTATTTCAGAGTTCAAAAAGAAGAGATCTTGTTTCTTTAAAACAGAGGTCTAAAATCAAGCATGCCTGAAGGGGAACTGGGGGCACAGTCGGGTCTGTCTCTCAGTCACCAGGTCAGTGGGCTGCTGGGATGCACCCATCTTTCCAGGCACGAGAGGATTTCCCGCTGTTTTTCCAGGAGTGACCTAGAAGGAGGTTAATGATTCCAAAGAAGGACTTTCCCCTCAGGGAAAATTTAATCTTGTGACCTTTTTCTCTATCTGTCCATTTCTTTTAAGTCATAGACTCCCTTCATTTAACTTACATCAAGCTGTTTCATTTTCTTCAAAAACATGGTTGAAGTGACTTCTTTGCTTTCATTTAACCCTTGAACTGGGTGCATTTCAAAACGAAATTGCTGTGCAGTGGACAGGCTTAAAGTTCTCCTTGCCAATCTTTATATTTCTTTCGAAAAAAATCACCAATCACTGTGATAGAGGAGTCCCAAAACAAATGCTATTTGCATTACTCTTATATTATTCTTTCCTAGTGTCTGCACTCAGAGGCAAAAGATTCAGAATAAAGCACTGCTTGATTAATTGATAAATTCTTTTAAAATATTGCTTGGGATTTGTGTCTATGTGTGACAGCTGGATTCATTGGTGTGCTCAGAGTGAGAAGATCATTGACAAGGAAATTTTTAGGAAGAAATACGTAAAAGATGACAAAAGTCTCTTCAGAGAAAATCTAAGATTATGAAAAAATATCAGCTTCATCTAGCCAGTTTCGGTTTTTTTCCCCTACCTGAAATATGCAGACTTAGTGGATCATATTCAGTGTCAGAATACAGTAAAATAAAACTATAATTATTTTATTATTCTCATGGGTTCAGACTCACGGGTGCAATGAGTTCTTGAGGGTAAAGTGAAAACAGAAACTGCCTTGTGCTCGAAGTTGTTAGTTTTTTAAAAACAACTTTTTATTCTGCAACAGACCCAGGACATTTTCTACATGATCGTATTACTCAGTTCTACTGCCAACAGAAATTAAAATGAATACTTCTTAATTTTTAGCATTATAATGTTCCATTTTGGCAACACAGTAAATTTTTATTTCTGCAAATGTATAGCACAACCTAGGCACAGATTCTCTAGTATTTAAGGTACTGCATTGCCCAGAGAATTCTATTTTTCCCCCTTGGGGTAAACACCATTCAGAGGCAGCTGAAGATAGAACAAACTACCAAAGAGACCTCCAGCCTCTCAGCGAGTAGACTTCCGTAGGCTCATGCCTCATAAGCACAGACTGAGAATGTGCTGTGTTCTTCGCATTCTGCGTAAATGATAGCCAGGACCAGTCTTAGTCCTCAGCCTATCAGGAAACTATGAAAACTGTTATCATCATGGGACAATTAAAGGCCAATTATACGTGCATTGTTGTAGTACTGACTATGAGTACAGCAACAAGAAACAACAATAGCATATATACAGTATAATTTTACAAAGTGTTTTTACGCATACCATTATAATTTCTGCAAGTTATTTGGGGCTTCAATTTCTTGAGAATAATACCTTTTCCACCTTACAGGGTTGTTGAGGAAATCTGATCATATGGAAATATCCTATGCCAGGCACTGTGCCGACTGCTTTACCGGTCAGGAAACTGAAACCCAGAAATCTTACATAATTTGCTTAGGGTAAGTGAAGTAATTAAGTGGCAAAGCTGAGATTGTTTTACCTTCTTCTATCCTTGTCCAGTATCTGACATGGGTCAAATTAGCAAGTCCGAGACCAAGCTTACTGTCTCTTTGTCAACACTTGTTCTGCCTTTGCTCCTTCCTAATTTGGTTGATGACGTTTCTATTCCCTGATTTACCCAAGCCAGAGATCTGGGAGTCCTCATGTCTTCCTTCATTTCCCATCTAACCAATCACCAAGGCTTAGGTTCAATCTACCAATCACCCCCGAATGATCTACAACTCTTATCCCTACTGGCAATGCACGTAACTCCAGTTCTGACCCTCACATGCCTGGCTCACTGTGACCGTCCCTAACTGGTCTCTGCCCTTTCTCTTGCCCCCTCCCCTATTCCCCACCATAGTGATCTTTTCTGACCCTATTATCCCTCTGCTTAAAGCCTTCAGGGCTCCGGGCTCCAGCCCCTGTCTTGCCTCCCAGTACAGCCTTACCACTACCCTCCCTTCACACTTTCCACCCTAGCACTTCCAGGCTATTTCTAGTTCTCTGTTTGATCACATTTCCATCCTTTGTGTATTGTCCCTCCTCTGTTTGGAATGCCAGGCCTTCCACATTATCTGGCAAGCAAACTTTGGGCCATCCTTTAAACTTGGGTTCTTTCTCTTCTCTAAATGGTGTTAATCATTCCATTCTCTATGCTTCTTAAGGATCTAGCACATTCACCTCCTTTGCACTCATCATGCTGTAGTGAAATTACTAATTTATGTGCCTGCCTCCCCCAAAAAACTATGAACTCCTTGAGGGAAAGGATTTTTATTTCCTCCTGATTTTACACAGTGTCTGGCACATAATAAGCCCTCTATAAAATGTTTTTTGAATTCCAAGGAGTCGGTGGTCATCAGAGCTGAATGTCACAGATGAGTCAAGGAGGGAGAAGGCAGAGAAGAATTGATGATTCTGGAAAGATAGGGGTCATTGATAACCTCCCAAGAACAGAGTCCTAGAGAGGTAGTCATGGTCATGAGATAGAAATGTATCATCAGAATTCTGGAATATAGGCTTAAGATCATGCAGATCTGAACTTTGAAATATTAAATTATTTTAAAATGGTGAATTTTTTTTTTATAAATTAATTAATTAATTAATTTATTTATTTATTTTTGGCTGTGTTGGGTCTTCGTTTCTGTGCGAGGACTTTCTCTAATTGCGGCAAGCGGGGGCCACTCTTCATCGCGGTGCGCGGGCCTCTCACTATCACGGCCTCTCTTGTTGCAGAGCACAGGCTCCAGACACGCAGGCTCAGTAGTTGTGGCTCACGGGCCTAGTTGCTCCGTGGCATGTGGGATCTTCCCAGACCAGGGCTCTAACCCGTGTCCCCTGCATTAGCAGGTGGATTCTCAACCACTGCGCCACCAGGGAAGCCCCGGTGAATTATTTTTAATCCATAGTTGTCTATTAGAACTCTTCTTTAAAAGATATACATTTAAGGGGACTTCCCTTGTGGCGCAGTGATTAAGAATCCACCTGCCAATGCAGGAGACACGGGTTCAAGCCCTGGTCAGGGAAGATCCCACATGCCACAGAGCAATTAAGCCCGTGCGCCACAACTACTGAGCCTGCGCTCTACAGCCCATGAGCCACAACTACTGAAGCCTGAGCACCGAGAGCCCGTGCTCCACAAGAGAGTCCACTACAATGAGAAGCCCCCGCACCACAACGAAGAGTAGCCCCTGCTCGCCGCAACTAGAGAAAGCCCGCATGCAGCAAAGAAGACCCAGTGCAGCCAAAAATAAATACATAAATAGATAGATTAATTAATAAATTAATTAATTTTAAAAAACGATATACATTTAAGTCTGTAATCTAGGAGTACAAGTCGCTTTAAAAAATTTTTTTGGTCATAACACTGTAGATTCAGTTTCAAAGTGTGCTCCTACTTCCAGTTTTCCAAAGTTGCTAAACTCTCCGTTTATTCACCTCTCTCTCCCTCTCAATCTCTCTCTGTCTTAATATATATATATATATTTCACCATATATCTATACTTTACAGTTTTATAAAATATTATCAGGTGACTAGTTGCCCACCACTTAGACAATTTCAACCATTTGCAGAAACACTGGGCCAACCTTACAGTTTTTCAGACTGGCCCTGGAGAGTGCTGGCTCTAATCCAGCTGGCACGCTCCCCCCCCAGGAGGGGGCCGAGGCCAGGGGGCTGTGTCTACCAAAGAGGACCCCCTTTCTCCCATCTAATTCACATCAAGGCAGATGAGCTCATGATGCCTTGCAGAAACCCCTCCATCATTATTTTATTTTATTTGCCTTTCCCCTGACCTGTCTCTGCTATGTTAGGTTTTTATTAAAGTGGAGTAACCAGAATTACAGCAATACTTCAGCCATAGACACCCTATGATTTCATATAAGGGTTTGCTGATATTTTCTAGTATTTTGTTGACTTATTGGGTGAAGCCACACAAAACATACTTGTGTCTCACTAACTACATTTCAAGTGCTTAATAGCCACATGTAACTACTGGCTACTGCACTGGGCGGCTTAGAGAACTTTTCCATTATTGCAGAAAGTTTCCCTGGACAGGTGCTATTCTAGAGGGAGGAGACCAACAATAACAAACAAACAAATAATGAACGAGGTATTTCAGGTAGTGGCAAGTACAATGAAGAAAACAGAAGTGATGGAGTGGAGAGTCAGTGCAGAGGATACGGAATGCTAGCAAGGAGCAACCAGGCAAAGCTCTGGGGGCTGATTCTTCCAGGCAGAGAGCACAGTAAGTGCAAAGGCCCTGGGGTGAGAAGGAGCTTGGCATGTTTGAGAAATGAAAAGGTCAGTGTGGCGTGGGCTCAGGGGGGTGAGGGGCAGGGGGAAGGCAGGAAGTCAGAGAGGTGCAGGGGCCATTTCCTGCAGGGCCATACATGCTGTGGTAAGATGCCTGGATTTTGGTCTAATTGCAATGGGAAAGCAGTGGAGAATTTTAAACAAGAAGTGACATGACCCGAATTGTATTTTTGAAAGACTGCTCTGGCCACTTGAAGCGGATTTTATAAAGGTGAAGTTCTCGGACTGGAGAGATAAAGGGATGAATATAAAAATGTTATTATGATAAAGGCATCTATGTATATATTTTAAGTTGTACATTCATTAGTGCTATATTTATATGCTATCCTCAAATCGTTTCTAAAAACAAAAACTTTGTGGGGACCTGTCTAAAGAGATGAATACAGATTCTGTCTAAGAAAGAAGAGCAGGGCTAAAGTTAAGGGGGGGTGGATTTCTGTCTTATAGGAGACCCTTTCTCTCCTGCTCTCTGTGGGGGTCAGTGGAGCAGCAAGAAGGTGGGCAGGGTGCCAGCAAGTGGACGAATGATGGAACATGGGGACCTCAGCCCAGGCAGAAGATCAGGATCATTCTGGAGGAGCCTGAGAAAGTTTTAAACATGGCATTGGCAAAACAACCAGGGAGCAAATCATAAGGCATCACAAAAAGAGAGGACCAAGTCCTCTCTAAGTGTGGAAAACTGGTAGTAGAGAAGTTTAATATCTGAAAGAGAAAACGCAAGAAAGGGCAACTTGTTGGAATGTGTATTCATTCCCTAGGTCTGCAAAGGTTCCAAAAGTAAAAATAAAAAAGTTAGCAAAGGAAAAATGTATCCCATGTTAAGTTTCTGATATGAGGAGTACTGAATGATTCATCAACAATATGGAAACACCAATAATGGCCCCAGTCGGAAGTATGTTATACACATCTTTTGAAAAATAATTGGAAATGACTCTTCTGTTAACTAACTCCATGATTTGGAGCAAATCCCTTACCATCTGAGATTTTCTTTCTGTATCAGTGAGTAAGAGGCATAAGGTTAGTTCTCATGCCTCTAGATCGCTCTCAGGTATAAAATGATAGTTGATTTATTAAAATTCTAGAAAGTCTGGGTGAGTGTGTCTGTGTGTGTGTGTGTGCGTGCGCACGTGCACACGTGTTTTAGAAGTGGGCCACTTTTCCAAAAGTTTCTTTTGGGAGAACAATATAGAAAGTAAGAAAAGAAGAAAAAAGAAAGATAGAACTTGAGACCGAATTTTGTACTGCTAGCTTTAATTAAGTCAAGGGAAATAAACATTTGGAAACAGTAGCTGGAGAAGAGAGATTTGTCTGGCTAAGGAGATACTGTGCCATTAGGTGTACTGAGAAACATAAATGCGAGAAAGAAAAGAATGGAATAACCCATTTATCTGGAAGCACTGCAGGTTCTGAGGTTGGCCACACATGTACTATGTATTAATATATTAACCTAAGAAGAATTTAAATTTGGAAAAGCTCATGATTAGGGGTTTCAAGTACACAGAATAAAAGGGCAAAAATAATAAGCTGCATAGTATTTGCTTCTTATAAACGATGCACTTTCATGCCACCAGCCCATGTGATTTCTTTGTGCTCCTTCCTCTGGGCTGATACAGCCCTGCACCCAGGTACCAGCAGTCACAAGCACAACACGGGCTGAATCTCAGCCCTCATGCATCCTCTAGTGAACAGCCCACAAAATCTTTGACTTTACTCAGCTACGTGCCTGAAATAACGTTCCCCATTTCTGTCTGGAAAAACCCTACTGACCCTTCTTGAACCCAGGTGAATGTTCCCTTTCTGTGAAGCCTGCTTCAATCTTCTCAAGCAGGATCAATCTCTCCACATTGTACTAAATTTTTGGTTTTTTAAGTTTTCCTTCTTTGCTGAGTCTTGAACTCCTTGGTGCAGAATTTCGGTTTGTTCTTTTTGGCCTCCTTGGCACCTCATGCAGTTATAGTCACAGAATAAATACGTAAATAATTAAGTGTTGAATGCATGGCTAAAATTATAGTTGATAGAAAGCAAAATAGGCAGAAAAAGAGAAAAAAGAAAAACAATCTTAGAGAGTTCTTCAATTAAGATAGAGGTGCAAATATGAGGTTCAATAGGAGAAGACTCAGAGAAAGAACTTTTAAGATGGTTGGGCAGAAAGAATAAAGCAGGTCCAAAGAGAGAGAGAATGTGAAGAAGGAAAGAAAAATGGAGAAAGCAGCAACTTGAAAGGTAGAGATATTTGGAACACAAGCAAAGATGGGGCTTAGAAGGAGGAGCTCAAAAAAAAATCCCAGAAAACAAGCAAAGGGGGTCATTAGTGGGATGTTCTGTCTCCACCACAAGGTTGGAAAAATATGAGAAACAAGAAAGAAGTGAGGCCCAGGAAAATTGCAAGTGATAAATAAAGAAAAAATATAGATTTTGAGGATTAGGATTAGTTGGTGAGTTTTTGTTGGGGCTGAAAATAAATAATTAAAGAATATAAGTAAGAGCAGAGAAAATGAATATTCACAATAGTTAGTTCCACAAGTATAGAGGTACCATTTATAAAACTTCATGGGAGGAAAAGCTCAAATTACTCTTGGAAAACACATGTGACAGAAAGGGAAGTGCTATTCATTGGCTTTACAGTGGGTACCAGGTCTAGCACTAGGTGCTTTGTACATTTATTTCTTTAGACTAAAAGCATTAGTCTAAAATGAACTATAATAGATGTCAAGTCGGGGGCAAGAAAGGAACCGGGGTTAACATTTATGCATGGACTGTTATTTTAGAGGATTTGTGCTAAAAGGGAATCCATATGGTAAGAAAGTTTAAAAAGAAAAACAAAATTACCTAAAAGAGAATACTAAAGCTTCTAAGGAAAGCGCTGTTCCTCTAATGGGGGGGTTTCCTACTGAGTTTGGAAAGAATTAGTTTGTTCGACAGCATGACCATTTGTCATTTTTTGGCCCCCATCATCTGATTCCCTCCCTCTTTGGGGAAATACCACTTTGGTGATTCTGGAGAGAGGTAGGAACTCACCTCCATCTACCAACAGGTGGGCAGACAGTCCTTTCCGCTGTGCACTGGCAGGGGGCACAGCTCAGCCAACCGATACCCTGCTCTGAACTTGAGGTCTTTAGGAAAGGACATAAAAATGCACAGTGGCAGCAGTGGAATCCAAAGTCCAGCAGTGCCCAAGTACCTTGCAATATGTCCTGACCAATGTCCCCAAGGGCTTTGACCAATTTTAGCCTCTCCTGGTGCTTGTGCCTTCTCTAAACATCCTTCTCTAGCCTGCCTCGGGTCTCTGAGCTACCTGTTACCCTTTCAATAGATTGCTTTCCTGCTTAAGTTTGCCTAAATTAGTTACCAAGAAACCTGCCATAGACTGAATGTTTGTGTCCCCCCGACCCCAAATTCATATGTTAAATCTTAATGCCCAGAGTGATGGTATTTGGAGGTGGGGCCTTTGGGAGGTGATTAGGTCATGATGGTGGCTCCCTCATGAGTGAGATTAGTGCCCTTATAAAAGAGGCCCCAGGGAGATCCCTAGCCCTTTTAACCACGTGAGGACACAGCAAGAAGATGGCTATCTGTATACTAGGAAGCAGCCCTCACTGGACACTGAATCTGCCTGCACCCTGGTTTTAGACTTCCAGCCTCCAGAACTGTGAGAAATAAGTTTCTGTTGTTTTTAAGTCACCCAGTCTACGGTATTCTGTTACAGAAGCCTGAACAGACTAAGACAGAACTCAACTGATACAGCAACTTACTGGCAGTAGTGATTTTAAAAGTTTTAGAGAAATGGGAAGTTCTCACTAGATCATTTATTCAATAAATATTTTTTGAGCAAGTATTATGGTTCAGGCATTATTATATTATACTAATATTAATATTATATTATATTATATTATATTATATTATATTATATTATATTATATTATATTATATTATATTATATTATATTATGGTCCTGAGGAAATAGAGCTGACTACTTCATTAGAACACTGTCATCACTTATACAGGCTAATGAAAGAGTCAGATATATAAGCCATATTTATAATACCATGTATATTAGTTATCTCTTGATGTGTAACAAATTACCCCCAAACTGAGTGACATAAATAGCAAACATTTATTATCTCACACTTTCTGTGAGTCAGGATCTGAGAGCAGCTTAGCTGGGTCTTCTGGCTATGGGTTTCTCACAAGGTTGCAAGGAAGTCTCAGCTAAAGGCCTGACTGGAGAAGAAGCCATTTCCAAGCTCACTCACATGGTTTTTGGCAGTGTTCAGTTTCTCGTGGGCTATTTGCCTGCGGGCCCCAGTTTCTTTCTGACTGTTGGTCAGAGGCTTCCCTCACTTTCTTGTTGTGTGAGCCTCTGCATAGAGCAGTTCACAATATGGCAGGTGGCTTCTCTTAGACTGAGCAAGCAAGAAAAGCCAGAGAGAGGGGCAATTTTTGTTATCTAAACTCAGAAGTAGCATCCCATCATTTCTGCCATATTGTATTTGTTCAAAGCCATTCAGTAGGTGCAGCTCACACTCAGGGGTTGAGATGACAACTGTGAATACCAGAAGGCAGGGTCACCGGGAGCTATTTTGGAAGCTGCCCACCACACCATGATAAACATGCACCATTTCCGTGGGTACTTCAGGCACATGGAGGCTAATGGTGGAGATCCAGGTAAGGGCAGGAAGCAGGAAAAAGGGGATAAGGAATCAAGGAGGGCTTTCAGGAAAAAGTAAAACTTTAATGGAGTCCACGCAAAATGGGTTACTGAAAACGTTCCTTAAGAATAAACAGAGAAGGATGCAAGAAATTCGAACCCCTTAAGCCAACAGGTTACATCCTGTCAAATCTTCTGCCAGAATTTACACTGCCAGATTGCAAGTAATGTGCATTAATAGCTGACACAACACTCAGCCTGCAATAAACAGGAGATAGGGGAAAGGTACTTACTATATTCACCAGAAGGGAGATAAGTATAGAGTTTCTAGGGAATACCCAGGGGAAGGTAGTCCCCATAACAGGGCATGATTCAGTGTTAAACCATGAAAGTATAGGGTTTAACATCCAAATGCATGAGATGGAGATTAAGAAATGTGATTGGAGGAACTGGCCAATTTGAAGGCAGGTAAAAATCATTAAAGAAGAAAGATAAGATTGATGATGTAGGCATGTTTCTGTACCAGCAATATAAATCCATTTGGAAAACCACATGGTGAACTGAAAGAGAGTCCATATATCTAGTCAATAAGAAAAAGGAAATAATCTCACAGGAACTCAGTTCATATGCAGTTGATGCATCAGAGGAGAAGGTAGATTGAGACTTCTAACTATAATGAATATTTGTAGAGGGTTAGAGTACAGAGTCAATAGAAAATAAATGCAGAAGCATGCTGGTAAGAAAGAAGAAAAAAAATGGGGAAATTAGGCAAGGAGTCCCCTTTAAGATCCTAAGGGTATGTTTGGGAGAAAGAATCATTCAAGACAAAATTAAGAAGAGAAACTAGAGGAAGGCAAGGAGAAAATAAAAACCTGGGAAATATGGGGCGTGGGGTCCCTATGGAACTGATTCTGCCTCATCAAATGTTTTTAATTCCATTTTTTATACATAAGTTATAACTGGCAACCTCTGTTGAGACTGTTTTTTTATTGCCTTATGGAAAAGGAAGGCCAACATGATTAAAAGGCAATGTATTCTCTTCCCAGGGAAGGGGAGCTGGGAATGATGAACCCAAGGCTTTTCTTCAGAGTGACATTTTTATGTTACAATTTTAATAAAAAATAAAGAAAAGGAGGAAGAAGATTGGGAAAAATATTTTAGGCTTGCTTTGAATGATATCAGGAGGGTTCAGTGCCCTTTAAAAGGAAAAGAAAAGTGATCTCTTAGAAAAGGGCAGGATATGGAAACAACAAAATAACAATACAAAAATTTTCATGTGGGGCATAAAGAGGAGGGATGTAAATACCCCAACTGGATAATACTGTATAGATAACCTAAGGGAAAACTGTTTAAATAATGTAAAATTTGAATGTTATAGGAAAAAAATGACATGAAATAAAAATTGATGTATTTTGCAAATATATGGAGTTTCTAGGGTTTGCACTGGTCTGATAATATCAGTCAAAAAGAACAAATGTGGGTTTGGAAACCCACTGGCCAAAGGAAATAAGATATCTTTTTTTTAAGGAAGGGACAATCCATGAATAAGGACCAAAGAACTATATATAAAAAGATTGAAAACTCTGATAGAAACTGTATGGTTAGGACTTTTCCTTTGAAAGAATATTGACTCTCACCCACTATGAATTGAGCCTGTGAGGGTCCCAGTGTGGAGGGTCAAATAACGTCAGTAGCATATGTCTACATAGTGGCAAAGGTGAGACAAAGAATGATAACTCTTCCTCTCTTTCATATTGGTATCCACTTACTTCTCCATTTATATTTTTATCAACCTGATGAATTTCTTTGGAAATTACCAAGAATGGAGTTATGACTATGAACACTGAGAGGACCTCATATGGTCTAATAAATAAAAATAGGGAAAAACCGAGGCTAGGAAAAATTATATTCAAAGAAACTTACTTACTTTTGAATTTGGGAATTTTGTATTTATGAGAATGAAGCTATCAAAATTAAAAAGAGTGAATGGCACCTTCAAGATGGCAGAGGAGTAAGACGTAGAGATAACCTTCCTCCCACAAACACATCAGAAATACATCTACATGTGGAACAACCCCTACAGAACACCTACTGAACGCTGGCAGAAGACCTCAGACTTCCCAAAAGGCAAGAAACTCCCCACATACCTGGGTAGGGCAAAAGAAAAGAGAAAAAACAGAAACAAAAGAATAGGGACGGGACCTGCACCTCTGGGAGGGAACTGAGAAGGAGGAAACGTTTCTACCACGAGGAAGCCCCTTCACTGGTGGAGACGGGGGGTGGATGGAGGGGAAGCTTCAGAGCCACTGAGGAGAGCGCAGCAACAGGGGTGCAGAGGGCAAAGCAGAGAGATTCCCGCACAGAGGATCGCTGCCGACCAGCACTCACCAGCCCGAGAGGCTTGTCTGCTCACCTGCTGGGGCGGGTGGGGGCTGGGAGCTGAGGCTCGGGCTTCGGAGGTCAGACCCCAGGGAGAGGACTGGGGTTGGCTGCGTGAGCACAGCCTGAAGGGGGCTAGTGCGCCACAGCTAGCCGGGAGGGAGTCCGGGGAAAAGTCTGGAGCTGCTGAAGAGGCAAGAGACCATTGTTTTGGGGTGCGCAAGGAGAGGGGATTCAGAGCACTGCCTAAACGAGCTCCAGAGATGGGCGCAAGCCGCGCTATCAGTGTGGAGCCCAGAGATGGGCATGAGACGCTAAGGCTGCTGCTGCAGCCACCAAGAAGCCTGTGTGCAAGCACAGGTCACTATCCACACCTCCCCTCCTGGGAGCCTGTGCAGCCCACCACTGCCAGGGTCCCGTGATCCAGGGACAACTTCCCCGGGAGAACACACGGTGCGCCTCAGGCTGTTGAAATGTCATGTTGGCCTCTGCTGCCGCAGGCTTGCCCCGCATCTGTACCCCTCCCTCTCCCTGGCCTGAGTGAGCCAGAGCCCCCTAATCAGTCATTCCTTTAACCCCCTCCTGTCTGGGCGGGGAAGAGACACCCTCAGGCAACTTACACGTAGCGGCGGGGCCAAATCCAAAGCTGAACCCCAGGAGCTGTGCGAAAAAAGAAGAGAAAGGGGAATCTCTCCCAGCAGGCTCAGGAGCAGCGGATTAAATCTCCACAATCAACTTGATGTACCCTGCATCTGTGGAATACCTGAAGAGACAATGAATCATCCCAAAATTGAGGCAGTGGACTTTGGGAGCAACTGTAGACTTGGGGTTTGCTTTCTGCATCTGATTTTTTTCTGGTTTTATGTGTATGCTTCTTTGTGTGATTTTGTCTGTATAGCTTTGCTTTTGCCATTTGTCCTAGGGTTCTGACTGTCCACTTTTTTCTTTTTAGTATAGTTTTTAGCACTTGTTATCATTGGTGGATTTGTTTTTTGGTTTGGTTGCTCTCTTCTTTCTTTCTCTCTGTTTTTAATTACTTTTTTTTAAAATAATTTTTTTCTATTTTAATAACTTTATTTCATTTTATTTTACTTATTTTTTCTTTCTTTCTTTCTTTTTTTCCCCTCCCTTTTCTTCTGAGCCATGTGGCTGACAGGGTCTTGGTGCTCTGGCCGGGTGTCAGGCCTGAGCCTCTGAAGTGGGAAAGCCGAGTTCAGGACATTGGTCCATCAGAGACCTCCCAGCCTCTCGTAATATCAATCGGCGAGAGCTCTCCCAGAGTTCTCCATCTCAACGCCAAGACCCAGCTCCACTCAACAACCAGCAAGCTACACTGCTGGACACCCCATGGCAAACAACTAGCAAGACAGGAACACAACCCCACCCATTAGCAGAGAGGCTGCCAAAAATCATAATAAGTTCACCAACACCCCCAAAACACACCACCGAATGCAGTCCTGCCACCAAGAAAGACAAGATCCAACCTTGTCCAGCAGAAAACAGGCACCAGTCCCCTCCACCAGGAAGCCTACACAACCCACTGAACCAACTTAACCTACTGGGGGCAGACACCAAAAACAACGGGAACTATGACCCTGCAGCCTGTGAAAAGGAGACACAGTAAGTTAAGCTAAATGAGAAGACAGAGAAACACACAGCAGATGAAGGAGCAAGGTAAAAACCCACCAGACCAAACAAGTGAAGAGGAAATAGGAAGTCTACCTGAAAAAGAATTCAGAGTAATGATAGTAAAGATGATCCAAAATTGTGCAAACAGAATGGAGAAAATACAAGAAACATTTAACAAGGACGTAGAAGCACTAAAGAGCAAACAATGATGAACAACACAGTAAATGAAATTAAAAATTCTCTACAAGGAATCAATAGCAGAATAAGTGAGGCAGAAAAACGGATAAGTGACCTGGAATATAAAATAGTAGTAATAACTACCACAGAGCAGAATAAAGAAAAAAGAATGAAGAGAACTGACAGTCTCAGAGGCCTCTGGGACAACATTAAAAGCACCAACATTCAAATTATAGGGGTCCCAGAAGAAGAAGAGAAAAACAAAGGGACTGAGAAAATATTTGAAGAGATTATAGTTGAAGACTTACCTAATATGGGAAAGGAAATAGTTAATCAAGTCCAGGAAGCACAGAGAGTCCCATACAGGATAAATCGAAGGAGAAACATGCCAAGACACATATTAATCAAACTATCAAAAATTAAAAACAAAGAAAAAATATTAAAAGCAGCAAAGGAAAAGTAACAAATAACATACAAGGGAATCCCCATAAGGTTAACAGCTGATTTCTCAGCAGAAACTCTGCAAGCCAGAAGGGTGTGGCAGGACATATTTAAAGTGATGAAAGGGAAAAACCTATAACCAAGATTACTCTACCCAGCAAGGATCTCATTCAGATGTGATGGAGAAATTAAAACCTTTACAGACAAGCAAAAGCTAAGAGAATTCACCACCACTAAACCATTTGCTTTACAACAAATGCTAAAGGAACTTCCCTAGGCAGGAAACACAAGAGAAGGAAAAGACATACAAAACAAACCCCAAACAATAAAGAAAATGGTAAAAGGAACATACATATCGATGATTACCTTAAATGTAAATGGATTAAATGCTCCAACTGAAAGATATAGACTGGCTGAATGGATACAAAAACAAGACCCTTGTATATGCTGTCTACAAGAGACCCACTTCAGACCTAGGGACACATACAGACTGAAAGTGACGGGATGGAAAAAGATATTCCATGCAAATGGAAATCAAAAGAAAGCTGGAGTAGCAATTCTCATATCAGACAAAATACACTTTAAAATAAAGACTATTAGAAGAGACAAAGAAGGATATTACATAATGATTAAGGTATCATCCAAGAAGAAGATATAAAAATTGTAAATATTTATGCGCCCAACATAGGAGCACCTCAATACATAAGGCAAATGCTAAGCGCCATAAAAGGGGAAATCAACAGTAAGACAATCATAGTAGGAGACTTGGACACCCCACTTTCACCAATGGACAGATCATTCAAAATGAAAAGAAATAAGGAAACACAAGCTTTAAAGGATACATTAAACAAGATGGACTTAATTGATATTTATAGGACATTCCATCCAAAAACAGCAGATTACATTTTCTTCTCAAGTGCTCATGGAACATTCTCCAGGATAGATCATATCTTGGGTCACAAATAAAGCCTTGGTAAATTTAAGAAAATTGAAATTGTATCAAGTATCTTTTCTGACCACAACACTATGAGACTAGATATCAATTACAGGAAAAAAATCTGTAAAAAATACAAACACATGGAGGCTAAACAATACACTACTAAATAACCAAGAGATCACTGAAGAAATAAAAGAGGAAATCAAAAAATACCTAGAAACAAATGACAATGAAAACATGGCAACACGAAACCTTTGGGATGCAGCAAAAGCAATTCTAAGAGGGAAGTTTATAGCAATACAATGCTACCTCAGGAAACAAGAAACATCTCAAATAAACAACCTAACCTTACACCTAAAGCAACTAGAGAAAGAAGAACAAAAATCCCCAAAGTTAGAAGAAGGAAAGAAATCATAAAGATCAATCAGAAATAAATGAAAAAGAAATGAAGGAAACAATAGCAAAGATCAATAAAGCTAGAAGCTGGTTCTTTGAGAAGATAAACAAAATTGATAAACCATTAGTCAGACTCACTAAGAAAAAAAGGGAGATGACTCAAATCAATAGAATTAGAAATGAAAAAGGAGAAGTAACAACTGCCCTGCAGAAATACAAAGGATCATGAGAGATCACTACAAGCAACTCTATGCCATAAAATGGACAACCTGGAAGAAATGGACACATTCTTAGAAAACCACAACCATCTGAGACTGAACCAGGAAGAAATAGAAAGTATAAACAGACCAATCACAAGCACTAAAATTGAAAGTGTCATTAAAAATCTTCCAACAAACAAAAGCCCAGGACCAGATGGCTTCACAGGCGATTTCTATCAAACATTTAGAGAAGAACTGACACCTATCCTTCTCAAACTCTCCCAAAATATAGCAGAGGGAGGAACACCCCCAAACTCATTCTAGGAGGCCACCATCACCCTGATACCAAAACCAAAGATGCCACAAAAAAAGAAGCCTACAGGCCAATATCACTGATGAACATAGATGCAAAAAAATCCTCAACAAAATACTAGCAAACAGAATCCAACAGCACATTAAAAGGATCATACACCATGACCAAGTGGGGTTTATCCCAGGAATGCAAGGGTTTTTCAATATATGCAAATCAATCAACGTGATAAACCATATTAAAAAATTGAAGGAGAAAATCCATATGATCATCTCAATAGAAGCAGAAAAGCTTTCGACAAAATTCAGCACCCATTTATGATAAAAATCCTCCCGAAAATAGGCATAGAGGGAACTTACCTCAACGTGATACTGACCATATATGGCAAACCCACAGCCAACATCGTTTTAAATGGTGAAAAACTGAAACCATTTCTTCTAAGATCAGGAAACAAGACAAGGTTGTCCACTCTCACCACTATTATTCAACATAGTTTTGGAAGTTTTAGCCACAGCAATCAGAGAGGAAAAAGAAATAAAAGGAATCCAAATTGGAAAAGAAGAAGTAAAACTGTCACTGTTTGCCCATGACCAGATACTATACATAGAGAATCCTAAAGATGCTACCAGAAAACTACTAGAACTAATCAATGAATTTGGTAAAGTAGCAGGATACAAAATTAATGCACAGAAGTCTCTTGCTTGCCTATACACTAGTGATGAAAAATCTGAAAGAGAAATTAAGGAAACACTCCCATTTACCACTGCAACAAAAAGAATAAAATACCTAAGAATAAACCTACCTAAGGAGACAAAAGACTTGTATGCAGAAAACTATAAGATACTGATGAATGAGATTAAAGATGATACAAACAGATGGAGAGACATACCATGTTCTTGGATTGGAAGAATCAACATTGTGAAAATGACTATACTACCCAAAGCAATCTACAGATTCAATGCAATCCCTATCAAGCTACCAATGGCATTTTTCACAGGACTAGAACAAAATAATTTCACAATTTGTATGGAAACAGAAAAGACCTCGAATAGCCAAAGCAATCTTGAGAAAGAAAAATGGAGCTGGAGGAATCACGCTCCCTGACTTCAGACTATACTACAAAGCTACAGTAATCAAGACAGTATAGTACTGGCACAAAAGCAGAAATATAGATCAATGGAACAGGATAGAAAGCCCAGCGATAAACCCATGCACATATGGTCACCTTATCTTTGATAAAGGAGGCAAGAATATACAATGGAGAAAAGACAGCCTCTTCATTAAGTGGTGCTGGGAAAACTGGACAGCTACATGTAAAAGAATGAAATTAGAACACTCCCTAACACCATACACAAAAACAAACTCAAAATGGATTAAAGACCTACATGTAAGGCCAGACACTATAAAACTCTTAGAGGAAAACATAGGCAGAACACTCCATGACATAAATCACAGCAAGATCCTTTTTGACCCACCTCCTAGAGAAATGGAAATAAAACCAAAAATAAAGAAATGGGACCTAATGAAACTTAAAAGCTTTTGTACAGCAAAGGAAACCATAAACAAGATGAAAAGACAGCCCTCAGAATGGGAGAAAATATTTGCAGATGAAGCAAGTGACAAAGGAATAAGCTCCAAAATATACAAGCAGCTCATGCAGCTCAATATCAAAAAATCATACAACCCAATCCAAAAATGGGCAGAAGACATAAATAGCCATTTCTCCAAAGAAGATATACAGATTGCTAACAAAGACATGAAAGGATGCTCAACATCACTAATCATTAGAGAAATGCAAATCAAAACCACAATGAGGTATCACCTCATACCAGTTAGAATGGGCATCATCAGAAAATCTCCAAACAACAAATGCTGGAGAGGGTGTGGAGAAAAGGGAACCCTCTTGCATTGTTGGTGGGAATGTAAATTGATACAGCCACTATGGAGAACAGTATGGAGGTTCCTCAAAAAACTAAAAATAGAACTACCATATGACCCAGCAATCCCACTACTGGGCATATACCCTGAGAAAACCATAATTCAAAAAGAGGCATGTACCACAATGTTCATTGCAGCTCTATTTACAATAGCCAGGACATGGAACCAACCTAAGTGTCCATTGACAGATGAACGGATGAAGAAGATGTAGCACATATATACAATGGAATATTACTCAGCCATAAAAAGAAACGAAACTGAGTTATTTGTAGTGAGGTGGATGGACCTAGAGACTGTCATACAGAGTGAAGTTAAGTCAGAAAGAGAAAAACAAATACCGTATGCTAACACATATATATGGAATCTAAAAAAAAAAAGAAAATTGTTCTGAAGAACCTAGGGGCAGGACAGGAATAATGACGTAGACATAGAGAATGGACTTGAGGACTCGGGGAAGGGGAAGGGTAAGCTGGGATGAAGTGAGAGAGTGGCATGGACATATATACACTACCAAATGTAAAACAGATAGCTAGTGGGAAGCAGCCACATAGCACAGGGAGATCAGCTTGGTGCTTTGTGTCCACCTAGAGGGGTAGGATAGGGAGGGTGGGAGGTAGATGCAAGAGGGAGGAAATATGGGAATATATGTATATGCATAGCTGATTCACTTTGTTATACAGCAGAAACTGACACACCATTGTAAAGCAATTATACTCCAATAAAGATGTTAAAAAAATTAAAAATAGTAATATTGGCACTGTAGGCAGACAAGAATGAAGTGTCTATATGCAGTTAAAGCTTGGTTGATATGACATTCTCTCCTCAGAATTCTCTATGAATTGATACCTCTGCATGTCTTAAGTATTGTGGTAATGAAGGTTTATAAATATTAATTCAAAGTACCAAAAATTTATGAAGTTCCTTCTGAATCATCAAAGACAGTTTAGGGGCTATTTGGTAAAACTTCACAGATAAGTGAGTTTGTTGTATTCAAAATTCTTTGAGAAGTGTTAGCCCATATAATGCAGAGCATCCATTTCCAACCTGCTGGATAGCAAACAGTTTATTCTATTTAACTCTGAACAATTTCCTAACACGTCTGAAAAAAATCCTTACACCTGGGCTTCCCTGGTGGCACAGTCATTGAGAATCCACCTGCCAATGCAGGGAACACGTGTTTGAGCGCTGGTCTGGGAAGATCCCACATGCCGCGGAGCAACTAAGCCCGTGCACCACAACTACTGAGCCCGCGTGATACAACTACTGAAGCCCACGCGCCTAGAGCCCGTGCTCCTCAAGAGAAGCCACCACAATGAGAAGCCCGCGCACCGCAACAAAGAGTAGTCCCTGCTCGCCGCAACTAGAGAAAGCCCGCATGCAGCAACAAAGACCCAACGCAGCCAAAAACAAATAAATAAAAAATAAATAAAATTAAAAAAAAAATCCTTACACCTAAAAATTCTGTTTTTACATCATGCCATTAGTGTACAATATATCTCTTACTGTAACATTAAAAAGTCTATAGTATGAGCATCTCCCTTTTTCTGAAATCCCAGCTTTATTAGAACCACTGCTGTATTTTCATAGAGTTCTAGAGAAAAAAACAATTCTGAAAAATTATTTGAGATCAAACGAGATTATGGTGTTTGCATTCTTTGAAAATAAGATTCAACACAGGCATGATATAGATCATCATTTCTTTTAAAGAAGAGGAATTTTATTAATCTGTTTATTCTTCCGCCATTATATCACAGCAAAGGAGTATCTACAAAATTTAAAAAATTAACTTCCAAATACGGGGTGCTCACAGACGGTTACATTTTTTCTTTGTTATGTATAGCTTCTAACTTTTCAATATGAATTTTATTCTTTTTATTAACTGTAGTTACCACTAATTGGTATAGGGTTTCTTTTAATTATCTCGAGATTTTAATGACCAATATTTCGGTTTTTGCAAACTTTAGTGTTAACCAGATATTCTGGTATTTTAATAATAATTAAAATGTAATGATAATCGTTAAATTATGGCAACCAAAGAAATCTATTTGTGCTCATTTGTACAAAAAATTAAATACAAAATTTTGAGGTATAAAACAAATTACATGTTCTATTGCAAATGTGTAAAATTAATTCACTTGTGTGTAATATCTAAAACTTTAAAAATACTTATCCATAGGCATCATTATCTAGATACATATATCATAAAAGTTTTGTTTATTATACATTTTTTAAATGGAAGAAATATAATTTGCTATTATAAGAAGTGTTATTATTCCGTCTTTATTTCATTATCTGTACATCTTATAGCTCTGATTACAGTGATTATTTTAGCTTGTGCCAATAAGTTCTATTGGCACACTTAGCAACACTTAAAAAGATGGATTGAATTTTTATCAGTTGTTTTTATCCCTTATGGTCTCTTTCAATGGTACATGCTCATTTTTTGTTAGTAGATCACTTACCTATATCCTTAAATTGTTTAGAATTCTCAAATGAATACCATCTGGTTTTTCTAATATGCTGCAATCTGTTTTCTTGAGATGATGCCTCACCTTTTAAAGATATCTTCAAAAGTACCTTTTGTTACTTGCAAATATCATTCTAGTGTCAGCTCTCTCTTTTCTTTTCACATCTTCTATAGTAAAGAAAGGATCTTTCCACGATTTTTATTGTTTTAGTGGATCAACAAGGACCTTTGGGGTGGTTATAAAAGCCTCAGAAAGAAAAGATGACAGTGACAAACACTGAGCTTTAAATGTTTCTATACATGTTGTAATTAAATTTTTAAAATTTCACTGAATTACACTTGTGCAGTACAATGCAAATCATGTATACTGTGTACTTTTAAAACATTTCTTTCTTGATATAGTTCACCACAAAATAGAAAAGTACTTATGCATGTATATCAGAAATTTTAAAAGGGGATTTTAATGACTCACATTATATGAAAGAAAAAAAGTCAAGTTAATGAGACTTAGTAAAAAAAAAGATTGAAAACAGAATTTATTGTTTATAATGGCAAAATACATCTGCTATATTTGTATATTTAGCACAAACTGTTCCATGTGAAGTTCTTAAATTATTTTGTAGTCAAATATTACTACCCATTTCATAGATTAAGAAAAGAGGTAGGGGTTGGTTATAAGTATGTGGGACAGATATCAAGTAACTTATTGAGTGGGAACAGATGATAGTTTCTGTGTGATAAAGACACTCCTCTCCATACGTATCAGTGGCATTTTGCACAAATGTTGATAAACATAAATCTGTCAACAAATGCTAATTTAAAAGCCTCTTATATATTGTTCTAACTTTAATATGTTAATATGTTAGTATGTATATATGTGTGTATATAACACATATATATTGTTTTATATATAAAAACATTGATATTTTAAACATACACACATACATACATACACTTACACACTAGATTCAGATAGCTTTTGACGGAACTTCACCCCTTCATATATCTTTAAAGAGGTCCTTCTAAATGATCTTCCTTAAAAGAAAGCTTCTGGGAAATAACACAGCATATTATTCAGGCAGATATAACACTTAGATTTGAAGTAAACTTGCAGTACCTAAAGAAATCTGGAAATAGTCTGTAGAAAAATCTCAAAATGTTAACATGAAATTTTTACAGAGTATGGATAAGTAAAAGAAAGTAAAACATATGTTAAGGATGGTTATATAAAATCCTGAATATTTTCTTTGTAATTGGTTTAGACTCTAGATTGCAACTTTGACACTATGACTTAAAACTTATCAAAGAGATTTATGTTTTGCCACTGACATTTTAAATTGAAGATTTACTTGTACTGGTACCTAATATGTTTTCTGTAATTAATTCCTTTCAGGTCAGGTTTCATAGACACAGAATTCCTTTAACATTAATCTCTCCTTTAGCAATATCTTTATTGTTGTAATTAGCAGTTGAAAAAAAAAAGCCAATCTTTTTCAAATGAGGTTCTCCGTTCCAGGCATTATTTCTTTCACCAATGCAAGACTTTCTTAAAAGTGCAAAATATTTAAAAAGTGGATGCTATGAAGCCAGTGTAAGAAAAAAAAAAAAAAAAGCTGGAAGTTAAACAAATCATGCATTAATAAGAAATGGAAAGTTTAATTAATATATATGCTTAAGGTCTTAATGAAGGGGCTGAGTAATGGAGGAACTGTTTCATTTTAAATTATTCAGGCTATCTGTACATAATAACTGAAATTTATAAGCCTTATGCTTGTCTTTTCTATTTATTCATGAAATGTTGCATAGATTACTTGGTGGACAGCACAACTTGATGGACAATGGTGTTCAATAAATTGTTGAATGTATGACATTTTGATTGTAGCTTAATTTCTACTTTTGATTTAAGAATGAGAAGAATACATCTAAAAGTTGAGAGATAAGTAACTGAGCATATAGTGGTTCACTATACCCAAAATAAAGTTTATTATGCAAGAAAAATGTTTACTAATTAGACTTGTTTACATATTTGCAGTTGCTGTTTATGTTCTCTTTACAAAAGACAGTCTTCCTTCTTTAACATCTGTGTTGCCTTCATAATATGTATTGAACAGTTTGTATGTTTTTGATGTCTTTATTTATGAAGCATGGAAAGTAATTGTGAGTCTACTCAGCAGTGCTTAATGAAAGCCAAGTGCTCACCAATTCCACATAATTGATTAATTCACATGGAATATAATGGTAAGGGATGCTGAGATCAGTGGGAGTTTTGTCTATCAGGTCTAGTAATACTAGACCCTCCAAAAGGTGGGATGGATGTGTTTGCCTTGGG
>NC_138897.1:55164905-55222405 GCF_965194825.1 Balaenoptera physalus
TTCTTGAAGCACAGAAGTTTTAGTTTGAAAACGAGATGAATCATTGACGTGTGTCTTGACACAGTTTTTGTGGTCATTTCTATTCACGTGGGCCACACATTTTCTGGGAAAACCTAGACCGAGGGCCTGAAAGATGCAAGCGTGCAGAGTGAAAAAATAAACGCCACGGGCGTGCGCGGGTGTCAGGGTAACGGCGGACGACGCTCGCGCTGGGGGAACTTGCCGTGAGACTCTCAGCTTCCTTAAAAGTCACGCTGAGCGGAGTACCAGGACGAACCTCTTCCTCGTCACTTGGAAAGAACTTTCCGAGTTGATAGGGGAGCGCTTGGTGTCAGCCCGGTTTTAAGGGCTGCTGGGGGCTTTTTATTTTTAAAAAGTTTATTGAAGTTTGCGCAGTCGGTAGTTTTGCTCATCTGCAGTTTCTGGGCATTCAGCTCGCCTGCCTTTGGAATGAATTCACGGTGAAAGTTCTGTTGACTGTGGTGCATGTGCTACCCCGGGCTTCCTAAAGAAGATTTATTCTCATGCACGTAGGATTTTATGGGCGGTCAGTGAAGCTGTCAGTTGGCGGTATTCGCAGGGCAGTCTTTGACAAGTCGGATTGCAGGATATGGGACGGAGACCTGTGCAGTCCTTAAGTTAATAAGCAAAAAAATGGCAAGTGAAAATGAGTAGAGGGCATTTTATTCTTTTGTTATATTGTCATATCGCAAAAATATTCCGGTATCTTCTCCATGAAGACACAGCATCTGTGTTTCAAGTGCCAAGTTCTAAATAAAATATTTACGTTAAAAACAAAGATTTAGCTTCCATTTTCTGTGTGGGCACGGAACACAGTGGTGGTCTCCTCTGTCAGATGCTTGGAAGGCTCCCAGAAGAGCGAATGGCCTCAGGTGGGCTGGCTGAGCTTTGGGGTGAGAAGCTGAAGACAGGAATAAAAATAGTACAGTCCTCGCTGAAGAGTGGATTTGTTTTTCTTCAGGGTATGCATTTACCTGGAAAAACGTATTTAGATGAGCTATGTCAGATGAGTAATTGTGATATTAGTAGCGGTTTTGGAGCAGTAGAATGGCATTCTAGGTGGCTCCTGTTAAATCTCTAGCCTTTTCTTCACTATTTTCCTTCCCCTGTGTCTTCCAGGAAGGGTCTCCATTTTCCAAAATGTGTTCGAGGAGTGTTCTGTCCATTATATTGTTTGGAAGGTCACACTTGGATCCTAGAAAAGCCAGGGAGGTATTATTACGACAAATATTCTGGCATAGTAATAATAATAATAATAAGCAATGAGCAACACTTTGCTATCAGCAGGCATAGCAAGCCAGCTTTGATTTGTTTCTTTTACGAAGAACTGATTAGTAGGTTTGCAACTAAGAGATTAAAACGGTGATTTTGTTAGAGGAGTGACAGTATTTCAAAACCTTGCAGATTACTTTTCACCAGTTTGAAGGAGGCATTGGAAACCATGAAAATGCAATGTGCCATTCTAAATAAAACATGAAGTTCCGCATTCAGTCTCCAACTTGTCTCCTACATCCATACTATTTCTTTAACAAACAAGGTTCAAAAGATGTTTCTGATATGGCTGTCACTTCTGATATCATAATTTGAAACTCGTGTCTCAGGGGAGTAGTTTACATAAGGCAGGTACAAACAAAACAAAATGACGGTTAAGTTTGGAGTTTTTGTTTTCAACCAAATCCTTAAAAATAAGGACTACCCAAAATTCTATTAATAGTTGAATTTATTTTGGGTACTCATAAATTTAGCATTTTGAATGAATATCTACTTTAAATTGTGCACTATTTTTTGTTCTTAGCAAACTTTTGTGTAATTGTCCTAATAACCTGCCTCCTGGGAGTGGCTGCCAGGTTTCTGGCTGCAGTGGAGCGTGCCCTGCTTGGTCTCCTTACGTCCTCCAAAGTGCATTAAAACTGTTAAACACCAAAGAGATTCACTTTTCTATTTGTGAAAGCTGCGAACTATATTTTGAAACATGGAACTGTTTTACCCCTTCTGCTCTCAGAGCCCAAGCATCAAAATTCTCTCAGTCCACACACAAAGTCAAGAAACTTATTTTGTCCTTATGCTGCGAATCTTCAGAATAACCCTTTCTGTCTAATGAAACAGAGGTAAAGCCAGTATTTAGAGGCATGGATGGTCAGACAATTAAATGTTACCCTCTACCCCATTTGCATTATTTATCTGTTTATCTCAATTCCTGAGAGTAACCACGAGATTTGAATAGATTACCTGCCTGAAAATAGTCCTGCTATCTGCTTGTTTTCTGAGGTAGCAAATCAGTGGCATCAAATTGGTCAGTTGTGACCTACTTCTGTTTTTTTTTGCTGGCTCTTTATTCTATTTCTTGTGGTGCTTCTCTGATGGAAGTTTCTCTGCCATTTTACCTGATAAAAACAATTTTGGGGGAAATTTACTCCAAAAAGCACTTGTAAGAAGGAAAAAGTGGTCCACTTCATAAAGGTGTGATATATTCAGTAAGAGCCAAGTTATAAAGCTGGTGAGGAGAGAGGGGAGCACTTAGACATGTAAATGGCCAAGTTAAACACAAGACACAGTTAGGATATCTGGACCCTCACGTGTTCATAAACCCATACCAGGGGTCTCTATAGAGAAATGGTGGGAACCAGGGAGAAAGACAGCCCCAAAATACCTTGTTTAACTTGGCTGTCACAGTAGCTAGCCCTTTGTAACTTGGCACATTTTGAAGTTATCACACTTAGAATTGACCTTTTTTTTCCCATTTACCTTCTTTTGTACTTATAAAGTGTTTTTTTTTTTTTTAAGGAGAAGTAATTTATTTAGAGGTGGCAAAAATATAATGAGGTGGCAAAAATTCAGCTCTCAATTTAAAGAAGAAATGTAAACTATAGAATTTGAAAGAAAAGGCAATGGGTTTTAAGTCCATAACCTTTCAAAAGTCAGAAAACCTATCTACTAGGCTGTATTCTCTGGTGGAAAAGCTCTTGAAATTGTAGGTGTTAAAAAAGCCGCTGCAGGGAGCTTGTACTAGCTCCTAAATTTAATAGAAACATTAAACTCTCCAATCCTTATTTAAACACATTTTTTTCCAAAGTCAAAAATATATTTTCTTATAGGTAGACAGGTGAAGTATAACTAAAAAAAGAAAAAAAAAGTGGTTCTCTTGTACTCTATGTGTTTTATTTCTTAAAAAAACAAAAACAAAAACAAAAAAAACAACTCCTTATCACTAGAGGTTCAGTTTTGGTTTTGGAAATGATGCCATAGTAAGGAAACTATTGCATTAAGACAGTAATAGTTTGCTTTTAATTAAAACCTGCAATATAGATTTTTGCTCAAAATTATTTTTAGATAAATGAAGCATGACTCACTTTTTTAATAACTAGATTTAACCTAAGGTAAGTTTTTAAAAAAATATTGAGAAAATATCTACATATATTCTTTTTCATAATTGTGAGGGCAAAATACTCTACTAATTCTGCAGCACACAGCAATATATGCATTTACTTTTGGATTTAGATGCTAAAAAGCCTGATGATTGGAAACACTGCAGAAGCTCAGTGTTTGTACCACCTTCAAACAGTTGCAGTTGGACTTTTTTGCATCTATCAAGCAGGGACTGTTTCTTCCCTCTACCACCTCTAAATTATACTGACTAGATGTTGAAGTCATTAAATTGATTATAGTCCAATCAGTAGACAATCCTACATAAACAAAAACAGCAATTACAGTTGGCACGAATCCCATGAGTGCTAGTCAAACTTCCAGGACTGATGGTCCAGTGAGTCTTTTCCAAAATGCTGGTTTCACAATTTCAGCAGTTCTGGCAGCATCTTCCTAAAGGGAGGGAACAAAAATTCATAAGATTCCACTTGGCCTTAAAAACAAAAACATCTGTTTGATGCATGAGTGGATTGTTGGCTTTTATTCATCCAGTCAAAAAAGGGTGAAAAATAGGATATTGAACATAAAAGCATACATGTAAAAATGAAATTACAAAGGGATTTGAGATTAGCAGCTTTTTATAAAGCAAGCTGTTAATAATTTTTCTTTTTTGTTTTGCCAGAGTATTCCCATATCCCTTAAAATTCATTGTAGTTATTGACAGCAGTGATGTCTAATAGTGATGACAGAATTTTTCAACTTTTTGCTTTCAGTAATTACACTTAGTTCTTTCTGCTTGCTTGTTTGGGTCATTGCAAGTCTTGTAGCATATCTGTAGGATATTTTTTTTCAACTTACAGGAACATTTTTGCTCCCTTCCTTTTATTTTTAAAGGAAGTCAGTTTTTGAGAATTGGCTAGTCTGGTAAGTTCTAGTGAAATACTTGTTGACATAAATCGAAACATAATATCAAATATACTTGCTTGAGTTTTCATTTTGATGTAAAACCATGCAATGAGGAGAAAGAGGTTTTGATAGTAGAAAAGAGCAGTTCTACCAAGATCAATTAAGAATTTTATGAAAGGTGTGTTTTTCCTCTTACTGTGCTTTATTAATTCATCTGACAGAATTCACATTGCTGGTTTAATGTCACTAATTCTGTTGCCATAGAATACATTCTTCATGGCTGGATTTAATGAATACCATGTTGAGTTTTTAGTTATTTCTTAGAGAAAATAATTTTAAGACTTGCAACATATTTTAGAAGCCGTATGGATTGTTTAAAATGTAAATGTTGTCATTAAGTAATATGTTAAAGAATGCTCTTGAATGAAATTTTGATACAAAGGCTGATATTCTGGCTAAGTATTTTCCCAGATGTATTTAATTTTTTTCTCCACTGACTCCCATTGTGCTGTCAAAGGTTAAAGTTAGTTCTGTGGGGGGGATGCATGCAAGTTTCTAATCCCATTTCAATTAAATCTGAAATATGTTCCCGTTTTTTTTGTTTGGGGATTACATGGTACACTAGCTAGGATTGCATATACCTTGTTTGCTGTAATGAAAGTGTGCTTGTCTGATTTAAAATACGTTCTGCAACAATATTATTACAAAGCAATTAAAACTTAAAGTTAACATTAGTAAATTTAAATAGCCCTGTTATAGTATTAATCAAATAGTGTAAGGAATGCTTTTAAATGGTTTAAATAATTATGCAACTCTTGGCATAAAAGCCTAACACAAGATAAATCTTTGAAAACTAAGTAGAATTGTGGCTTTTTTTTTTTAAACTTTAATTTTAGGCAGCTTGGGCTTTTAGCATGCATCACATTTCACCTCTAGTATAAGTAATTATGCCAGTTTAGTAATTATTAGAGATGAAAGAAATTCAGTAAGACATGAATTCTTTAAAACTTCAGTAGCTTCAGTTTTAGCAGGCATAATGATCAAGCAGCAGTTACCCAGCTGCCTGGGGACCCTGCCACAGCTACAGGCACTGGACTGATCTTAGGGGTATCATTATTATGGCAGCACACACTACCGTTGGCATTTCTATTCTAGATGTCTGATTGCAGAGGTTTCTAATTTGGTCATTAAAAAAAAAATCCAGATTCAAATATTACTGTCTAGAAATTCCCCTTTTTTAGAAACCCCTCCCGAAAAAGGATAAATGCTTACGTTTAAAAATTATTATTTTAAATTGGACACCAATTTTAATTTCATGGGATAGTAAATGGTTTGAAAAATTCTGAAAAGAAAAATGTATATGTAAATTTGTCAGTTGCATGTGTATGTGTTGAACATGTGTTGAGCATTTAAAGTCTTGTTTTCAAATGAAGATGATTTGGTTTGGAAAGCATATACTATTCATGCATGAGCATAGCTGTCTCCCACTGAATGTGGTCAAGTGACTGACATTCAGAATATTCATTTTCATAATTCTGTAGGAATTATGTTTTGGTGTTTTGGTTTCAATAAAAATTTTTATATGTGTGAAATCAAAAGGTTTCAGTTATCACAACTCTGTATGAGATATACACATAAGCAATATGTACACACGTACAAACATACTCTGACGTTCTATTTAAAATATACTTTGGTTAGCGAATTCATAAGTGTTAATCACTTTTTAAGGAAAAAAATGGATTGAATTGGATTTTGCCTAATAAAAATTGGTATCATTGTAAAGAATAGAATTTTTTTTAGAAATTAAAATCATTGTACCATTGAGGTTCATTATTTCACTGAAATTATTTCTCCTTTCTTTCTCAAGATTGGCTTTTCCCCAAATTTCTTATCCCATCGGTGCACTATGAGAGATATATCAAGATGGAAAGTTATTTACCTGACGGGAACGAAGGAGATACGTGGTTCTCATTCTCAAGTATAGACAGTCGCATATATTCATACGGAATACATTTGTGAAAACCTATGAAAAGCTGAAGGGTCAGTAAGGTGAACGATAAATTCCTGTACTGAAGGGGTGCTGTGACCAGGACTCTAAAAAATATTACAACTTTTTAAACAATACGTTGACTCTTAGAAACAATTTCTAGCATTTCAAATGTGTTCCTTAATGTTATTCTTTTCCTTTACAATAGAACCAGATTAGGTCTAGTAAGTGCATGACTATGACTAAATAGTAATTGCTTTCAGCATTCCTAACGATTTGGCGTGTCTCAGTTGTTAGAAGTGTATTAGACATATGCTTTCTATCACTAGTATCACACTTTTGTCTTTTCTTATTTTTATACATTTAAGGCAGTTAAGTATTCACAAACACCACTCTACCAAGTACCAATGAAGCCAAAAGAGAACTTTTGGTTGGGAAGGTGATGCCGTCATGAGTTCCAGTGAATGTTTTGTTCATTAGCTGTTGTACGGAGTCTGAAATTGCTCTGTGGAGGGTGGTTTGGGGCTGTCAGTGTGTAATATACGAAGTTAGATGTACTTTTTGCGGACGTGAGGCAAGGGGTGAAAAAGAACTGTGGACTCAAGGGAATGCATATTAATTCCTGGAAAGAGTTGAGAATAAAAACAAAAAATTAGTTATGGTCATAAGTATTGTGACTTGGATATTAGTGCCAGTAAGGAGATGGCTGTGGAGTGGAAAGGGCGCAGGGGGCGAGTTCTGATTTGCTGTCTGCACTTTTTGACAAGTCACCTTACCCTCTGTTCTCCAGGATTCGGATTTCCTCTCCGTAGACTGAGGGAGCTCATTTCATCATTCAACAAGTTGTTTTTTTTTTTTTTTTTCTAGTGCTTATTTTGTCCCACGCACTGTGCTAGTTCCAAATATTCAGTTGTGAACCAGACATAAGCTTTGCTCTTATGAAGCTTAGAGTTTTGAAAATTGGATGAGATGTTAAATACTTTCCATTGCTTTTTAATTTGGGGGAAGAAAGCAATGCAAGTGGTGGGAGATATGTGTATATGGTATATTCACTTTTCAGCAAGTTGAGTCAGTTAAAAGAGTAAGATAAAATGAGTTTCAAAAACATTTTTGGCACCGAAAGTTTGGTGAGTTATACTTTTTGAGAATGGTGAGCTTTGTTTTCTCTTATGATTAAAAGGTAGATACGCTCACTTGAACTGAAACCACTAAATACAATAGAATATCTATTTCCAACTCTTTTTGGATTTAGGTCATTGACTTTGCAATATCTTTTAGCCCTCCTAAAATCTAGATAATGTTTGTAAAAGCTAATTGTGTGATACTAAAGTAAATTTTTTAAAATTTCAAAGAATTTGTGGCATCCTTGAAATAATTGGAGGCTCTTGGAGAATGTGTATGATATTAATATTAAGAAACAGCAAAACTAAACCTCAATTAAGAGTCCCTAATTGCTATATAAAATCGAGGTGAAACAAGTCATGAGGAATTCATTCCATTAAATATTCAGGAATAGAACACTAAAGAATGAAACAAGTTAGTAATGAAATGTCCATAGCACAGGTTTAATTATTTTTCCCCAGGGAAATAGGTGAATACCTTGAAATAAACTTTTACAGAATCATGGATCTTAAGCATAAGACACTTTAGGGATAATGATATTGGTTGTCTTGATGGTCTTCATGTTCAAAGACGTGAGTGCAGAATCAGCGGTGATGGTGGGGTGTAACTGACCGGAGAAAAAGACGATCACATGAAATCCCTTTTGCTTCCTCCAAAATCATATATGTCATTTTCATAAGTATTACATCACTATACCAAATTTTTAATCTTCAAAATAAAACCATTACAAGATAATAACAGCATTTTATAGCTCCCATTAATTGTAACTGTTTTTTTATACTTGCTGATTTGCATATTTAAAATCCAGTATGAGTGTGGTGGTCTGGCAGACCCCTGGAATGGCTTCCTAGCTCTGTCTTTGCCTGTGGGTCCCTCAGGCCAGGAGAGGGTCAGCCAGGTGCCTGACTCATACTAAGTGCTCAGTAAACTTCTGTGGAACCAAAAATCACTTTATTATTATTATTTTTTTTACCAAAGGAATGTGTTGATGACTTCTGAGTTCCCTTCTCTAACATCGTAGAATTCTCATATTGAAAAATTGTAATTCTTGCAAGTTGATCAGTAATTCATATTAATGGGGGAGGGATGCTTTTAAAATTGTAACCTTAATTGGGTTGTAGCTGAGAACAAAATCAAACAGCAGAGGTGAGAAGGTCTTACTTTTCACTGTGATTTCTTGTCCAGACCCCCTATTTAGGGAACCAACACAGAAAGAAACATGAACTACACACTGAACCATTCTCAGGGCCTTTATAAGGATTCTGACTCTGTTCAAACTCTGGAATTTTCATAGAGCAGCTTTCAGCTTCTAGATGAGAACCTTGGGCCAGTGACCAATTCACCCCACTAGGGGTTTGTCATATCTCAACTGGGAGCAGCCCTAATAGCAGCAGCTACTTTGAACTAGAATTTGTCTGTACATGTGAGTGACTCACCAACTCTATATTTGCCTGGGTCTCGGGTGGATTTTTGCAGTGGGAATAGGTGTGAATCTGCAGCTGTGCAAGGTCAAAGTGTGTTGCTTTAAGGACAGCATTTTAATTTAGTTTGATTTACGTTGGCTCCTCATCTTCAATTCGTGTCCATCCATTTGCCCAAATGCTGGTACCATTTTCATAAAGCAACATTTCCCAAACCTTTAATGATTTTCCTCGCTTCACTCCTCCAGGCTTAGATTGTAGATTCTCAGGTTGGTTTTGTGCGATAATAAAGGCTTGAATATTGTTTTCATTTCTTAAGATTCATCTCACATCTTCTGTGGGGCTTTTTCTGACCCACCCGAGTTAAAAATGACTCCTCTCTTTATTATCCCTTCCATATCTCATATGTCATAGAAACTATGACAATACCTTGGTTTTCTGGGTTGTCGATAAGCTTTTTGAGAGCAGAGTTCTGTGTTTCTTTTCTTTGAATCCCCATAGCCTAAAATTAGGTGGTGAACAAACAAGCATACAAATGCACAAACAAATGCATTAATGCACTCATGTGTTTAATCAACAAATATTTACTGCACATCCATCATTTACCAGTCCTGGAGTGCTAGGAGTTGGGGATCCTATGAAGGAGACAGATAGGGTCTATGCTCTTGTGGAGTCACAGCCAAGCAGTGGAAATACATTAAATGAACAATTCAGCAGATGCTAGTAATTTATTATTAGGTGAAGGGAAAGCCCTAGTGTTATGAGAACATTTCCCAGAGATATGAGTGAGGTCAGGGAAGGATCCTGGAGGAAGCACTTTCAAACCAAATCTGAGGTTTAATATGTTTTTGAATGGAAACCATTGAGCATGCTTATTATGCATGCTACAGGAATTCTTATTGAGTACCAATTATGTGTCAGGTGCGAAGGATACAGTAAGGAAAAAGTCAGACCCAGTTGCCCATGGGTTTCACAGAGCTAACAGTCTATGAAGACATATTTAGATGACTCTTTGTGTCCCTCTTAATGTTGTTTAACTCCAAACTGTACTTAGTTTTGCAACAACGGTATACATTCAGTTCATACAAATGGTACCTATTATTTGCACATGACTAACTTGTGTACAAGTTCTGGCCATCATTTGTACATGGGCCTGGTTTTTCCACTCTTAAGTAAACTACCCTAACTATATTTCTTGAGTTTTTCATCACTTAGATCTGTTTATTCTTCCAAATATCTGAATTTCTTATAATTCTTATAATGCTGTCTAAATATGGGATAAACTCATTCATTTTGGCATCGTAAGAGAATTTAACAACTCTCCTCTCCATTTAACCTCATAGATAATTAGGAAAATATATACGAATCATGTAATATGTTTCTGCTTATGATCTTTACAAATTCTTAGCACATTTTGCACATCAAGGAGCAAATACTAGAATATGACAATGCATCAACAATTCATGAGCATATTCCGTAATTGAAAACTTACATAGAAAAACTGCGGAAAGATGATAAAAAACAGTAATCTACCTACCACCACTCTTCTTTTTTTTTTCACTTTTCAGCTCACGTTTTTTAAACATTTTCTGTTGTCTCTATTCATGATGGTATTATTCACAAAGTCCCAAAAGACAGTCTATGACAGGATGTTTGAAGCTACAACCCTTATCACCATCCACATAATTCTCTAAGCCAAGTCTTAGTGAGACGCACCCGTACCCTGGACAGGCTAATAGTGTCCCCCCTACCCGCAGTCTGTCTGAAAGTAGAGCGTTCCTATGAAACCTTTTGTATAGGAACTGGTGTATAGCAAGGAAGCAATTACCTTAGGACACATCTTGCTAACAGATGCACAAAATAAATCGAGATAAAGCACAGATGCTCACAGACACAGTTCAAAGCTCTGGTGGCTTGTTGCTGCGATGCCCAGTGTAGTTCCTGGGGAAGGAGTTGGTGGTGCCACTCTTGCTGCTGGGGGGTGAGCACTGCCGCTGTAACGGCTGGACTTGCTGCAGAACAAGCTCACGAATGCTATTCTTGCTTTCCACCTTCTTTTCTAAAATCGAAAATCGTCTTCGGATTTCTTTCAGTTAGAGAGAGCAGGTACTGATGTAGATCTTTCATAAAATCAAAGTGACGGAACGCGAACTTTCAAAAAGCTGGGGATATTGGTGATGTGTTGTCCCTACCAACTGTTCTTTAAATAGGTGTTCCACCGTTATTTAGAGGAGGAGGATTCTAGTGCTAATGTTTTCGGCAGCGAACTGGACCATTCTTAGATGGCAATGCATATATGTGGGTATCTTGGGTATCTTTTATTCCCAAACAAAATTGGGAGCTCTCTATGTTGTCTTCCCTAAGTATATTTCCTAGAAATCCCTCCATATCAACACTTAAGACCTTTCTCTTTATTCTATTATTTTATTTATTTATTTATTTATTTTTGGCTGTGTTGGATCTTCGTTTCTGTGCGAGGGCTTTCTGCAGTTGTGGCAAGTGGGGGCCACTCTTCATCGCGGTGCGCGGGCCTCTCACTATCGCGACCTCTCTTGTTGCGGAGCACAGGCTCCAGACGCGCAGGCTCAGTAGTTGTGGCTCACGGGCCTAGTTGCTCCGCGGCATGTGGGATCTTCCCAGACCAGGGCTCGAACCCGTGTCCCCTGCATTGGCAGGCAGATTCTCAACCACTGCGCCACCAGGGAAGCCCTCCCTTTGTTCTAACAGCTGTATCCATTGTATGATGTTCTATCATTTATTTCTATTTTTTTACTTGTTTATTTTACTATTTACAAATGTTGCTTCAGTGAACATACACACATCCTTGCTAACATGTGTGATTATATATATGGTGTAAATTTCTAAAAATGAAATTGCTGGATAAAGGGAACACCCATTTAACATTTTGATAGATATTGCAAGTGTGCCCTCCACAGAGGTAATGCCAGTTCACACTGCTGTTAGCAACAGGATTAGAGAGTGCCTGTGTTTAAATACTTTATCTTTACTGATGTGGCTTGTGAAATAAACAAAATCGTATTTCATTGACATTTTAATTAGCATTTCTGTAATTATGAGCGTCTTTTCATATGTTTACACAACCATTTGTATTTATTTTTCTGTGAATTGCCTTTTTATTTCCTTGACTCTTTTATCTTTTGGTTTGAAAGAGCAGCTCATGTTAATAAGAAAATTAGTCCTTTTTCTGACTTAAACGTTGCAAATATTTCCCCCAGTTTTTCTTTTGACTTTGTGGGTGGTAATTTTTTTTCTTCTGCCATACAGAAGTTTAAATGTTTTAATTTTCAGTTTTGTCAGGCTTTCCCTTGTAACTAATAGAGTTTGTGTCTGACATAGAAAGGTTTTTTTCTTTTTCCTGATCATCCTTTTAGTTCTGTCTTCTCATTACACTGGCTTCAGAGCCTTGTCTGCCCCCCTTCACCCTTCTAGGTCCAGCACCCAAGCATATTTGTGGAAATATAATAGGTGCTTAGCAAACATTTAGTAAATGGGTCAATAAAGTATGGTGGTTAAGACCATGGGTGTTAAGTCAGACTCCCTGGGTTGAAATTTCAGTCTGTGGACCTTGGGCAAATTATGAAATCACTTGGAACTACAGTTTCTGTATCTGTAAGTGAGGGTAATAATAAGTACCTAATTCATAGGGTTGTTGTGAGAATTCAGAGTTAATTCATGTAAGCTCTTAGAATAGTCTCTGTCAGATAAGAAATACCTAGTAAATGTTTCTTACTCTCACTCTCAAAGGTCTTCTCCCTTTTGTGGGGAAACCCTTCATCCCATGGGCTACAAGTCTTTTCTGTGGATTTCTAGGTACCCGTGTGGCTGGACACAGCTTTCAGAGGCCTGCCTTGGATGGGTCACTTGTGGACGTCTTCACTGGGTTCAGTCCACCATGACAAGTCCCCTCCCACTGGCCAAAGCAGCCCTTGATTCCAAGCTCTACTTTGCTTTGCCAATGTAGTGAGAGTTCTGAAGGAAAAATTCCTGCAGAAATTCCAATGAAAAGATAATGGAAACATAAAGTGGAGCTAATTAATTTTAGAGCCTCTGCCATCTTCTTGGTAAGTCAGGTCTTTGTCTTTGTGGTTCTTTGCAAAAGGGCCGTCACTAAATGCTAATTTGCAAAGGTAGGCTAATCGTTCTTGGGAGAGGAGGTAGAGACAAATAACTCACGTATCATTATGAAGGTTTAATCATAGTAGATTGATTAATAATCCTTAAATTAAAAAGGTAAATCTGGGCTTGAGTTTACAAAGGAATTAGCCGAACAAGGGGATGATTTTCTACATCACCATACCCATCAGTAAATTGATCTAGAAGCATTTTCTTCTAGGCTTCAGAGAGGAATTCTGTGTTGTCTAGAAGTGGTATGAGGAGAGGGTGTAAAGATGGAATGTGTTTTGCTGACTGGCTGTGACCTACCAGTCCGTGCCTGGCTGTGTCTCGCCGCTGCTTTAATTTTATGTGAAACCTTATTTTGGGGCAGATTGTCTGAATTTTCTCTGCTCTTCATTTCTTCTTCATTCCCTTCTGCAGTAAGTCCTAACTGTTCAGTTTGCTTTATTTTTATTTCCCCTTGCCTTCCCTTGCTCATGTAGTCACCAGTCCTCTCTGTGTTTAGTTCATGAAATCACCCGGTCCCCACTCCCAGATTGCTGGGCTCCGACTGTCCCTTTGGGCTTTAGAAACCCAGCCTGTGCCATTGCCCGCTGGTTGACCTCAGCACTCATTTGTCTGATACTCTGGGCAGACACTACCATGTCTTTTTATTTTAACTAGATTATAACTGTCATAAAGTTGTCTTTCTATACGGACAAAGCCTAAAACCTTAACACATCCAATCAGATGACTTTCAAATATCCATTTATACTTTTTCCTTCAACCTTAATGCTAAATGAAGTGAAAGAAATAGTAATTGAAAATCGGGGTGGAGAGAGTCAAGAGGATTGTGCGAGGCCACTTTTAATGAGTGGACTATCCTTAAATGATAGTAAGTGACAAAGGAAATTCCACTTTGAGATAATTTGAAATAGATATCCTAGAAGACGCTTTAGAAAGGGCTGGGGTGGCCTTTCAGTTTCCTAACAGGTCGGCCCTGGCTGCGGCTGGATGTCTTGTTAGAGAAGAGGTGAGAGGCCAGGGAAGTGCAGTGGCCCGAGCGGGGCAAGGGTGCTGGAGTACCCATCTACCCTGACGTCTCCAAGACCGGAAGAGCTTCTGTGCCCCATCCCAAGTCACACCAGCACTTTGTGATAGAACAGGGAAGAGTCTCAGTCTCTTGATTTCTGATTCTGGGAATTGCCTCTCACGGCTGTACACATTCTAGGCTGTAGAAGGTAAAGTGACTTTCCCCATCCTTCTCAGCCTCTCAACAAAAGCCAGAATCCTAGACCTCCTGCCCTGTGAGAGTCACCTTCCTTAGTCTAGTGTTAGCTGTCAGGGTCTCAGGCTTTTGTCCCCTATCAGTGTGTCCCAGTGAGTTGACCTGAGGGATACCATGCCTGATGACCTGGCTTTGAATCCTGCATGTTATGAAACCTACTAAGCCTCAGTTTTCTTACCAATAAAATGGTAAGAATCTATTTCACAGGGCTGTTGTATTAGGTAACACATGTAAGATGCCTAACAGGTATTTTAGCAGCCTCTTAGAAAGTTTGTAAGTAGTACCAGCTTTTGATTATGGGTGAAGTTCATGGGGAAGCTGAGGAAGCAGACACAGTTCTTCCTCTTCATCTTTCCCTCTTCTGCAAAGTCCTGAGGCGTGCATGGCACAGTCTGTGGCTGCCTTGTCTGTTTGTGTAGAGCAGAAACTATTCCCCCTCCTGGAGAAAGCCTAAGAGGAATGGTGCAAGTTTTTATATTCAACTTTTAGTAACCATTCTCTACAATGAAGGGGGGCGCGTAATGGAGCTGGAGGAGAGGTGAGTTCACTCTTTATGGCAAATACTTTGTATTTGGGCACCTCTTTAATGTGTATCTGTGTATCTATTTCATTTGATCTTAAGTGAATCTTGTCAGTTATCATTGTGTCAGTTTTATAGATGAGGAAACTGAGGCACAGATACAGATCTCATCCCATTAGCACAGCTGAAGCAGAAAAAGAATGTAGATTTCCTGACTTGAAAATAGGCAGGCTTGAGTCTCAGAATTCTCTAATAGAAGAAGCCAAGGCCAATCTTAAGCCAAATCAAGAGGTGGAAATAATGAATCCTCTGGCCACCGCATTCCCCCCTCTTGTGTTCCTTTTTGCTTTAAGCATTTTGATCTCAGTTCCCTATACTATTCCACCCCCAACCCCCAAAAGTTACTTCTACAAGAAAAAAAAAAAATGATATTAGTCAGTTACACCTGAGAGAGAATTGAAAGCAGTGGAAACCTGACAAATCCCTAATTGTGTGATTAAAGGCTTTGGCTTCAGATAAAAGAATCACATGCCTCAGAAAGCTGATCTGGGAGGTATTGTAGAGAAGGTCGGGGTGGGGTGCGGTGCTGGAGTGAGGGACCCAGGAGTGTTTTCCCACAGCTGGTGAGCTCTCAGCAGAAATATTTCCTTATAGAGGTTGAGTGGACTTTCAAAGGTGTTCTGGTTGCTGTCACTGAAAGGTCAGGAGACTTGCTTAGGTCGAGCCCTCCACCAGTTTGAGTGATAGGAGAAGTGACCGATAACTGTGCCTGCAACATTGGAGCAATGCAGCTGGCTTTGGGCTGAATAGTTCCTGGTAATGTCACGTTGGCTGTTTTAAATACACTGTGTGGAGAAGCTAGGGGGAAAAACCAATTCACATTTCCCAGTGGCAGGTAACCATCCTGAAGCAATGTCTGCTTTCTTTCATTTGAAATATGCCACTTTTCCATGCAAATTTGCTTTGTTGTTGTGACAAGATGGACACACGTGTTGGATGTGGGCTGTCCCGAGGACTGGTGGGGGACATCGATGCCATCTGTGGAGGGAATCGGGCATGACCCGTCACCATCCCTGAAGAAATGACGCCAATTCTGATGTCTTAGGGATGAGAGCTCAGAGATGGCACATACTTTTTTTTTTTTTTATAGTGTTGGCTAAATACAAACTTTCAAAAGGGTTGGATTTTTAAAAATTGCAAGCAGCAAGTAGTAGAATTGACCAGATTAGTGTCCTTATTATTCTTTTAAGAAAATAGGGTGAGATCTCCTGGCTCACCATCTGAGAACATGTTCCTTCTCCAGTGAAAATTATGTTTCTGAATGTTATATATATGTGTATATTTATATATATATTTTCTGCTTATTAAAGCACATGGTAAAAAACCAAAATGGTTAAATATGGTTATTTATCAGCCATTCTGCCTTATGTGTGATTGATTTAGTTGATTTTACTTTACGCATATTTGGGGATTATCTGATAATAAATCATCATTTAAAACGTTTATGTGTAATATATACTATCTATATCTATATCTATGCTCATTATCTTGACAATTCAGGATTGAAACAACGTAAGTGGGAATATATTTCCACAAATGACTATTAATTTATAGTTACTAAGATAATGGCATACACGTTCACTTTCAGTTCTATCTGGGTAGCTCTGTAAATTGTGTATTGATTATGCTAATGGCACTGGTGTCTTTATTACTTGTCTGCAGATACATGCAGATGGAATGCACGTTTGGCAAGGTTGTCATTCTGTAGGAAAAAGATGCCTTATTAAAATCTGGTTTTTGGAGATACTGCATTAGAACTAAAGAAAAACATTAAACTCATGGAAACATAAGCAGTTCTTGTGTTCTAGGAAATGAAAAGTGCAGTTAAAAAGTTAAAAAATGATGCTCTTTTATTCCCTTTGTTTCAAATTCCTTAAGGAAAGTGTTTCAGAAATGGTACTAAATCAATAATGATCTATTTTTATAGTTTATTTTTGGTTGTGTGGGCTTTCTTGTTTTGTTTATCAGGCTGAAGGAACCTTAGACATTTAGGGTTGCCTATATTTTAAAATTTATTAGCCCAACTAGAGGAGAACAAAATGAATTTTTTCCAATTATAAATAAATTTTCTTGTATTTTGTAATAGCTCATAAGTCATAAATCACAGCCTCACTTTTTGTTCTGATCTTTCATTATACAAACATGTACCTTATTTTATAGGATTTTTCTCTTTCCTTCTTTCTTTTTCGCTGAGCCATCATGTTACCAAATAAGTTGTTTAGAAACTACTTTCTTATCTTCCTGAATGGGATCATTTCTTAGAAATGTGGGCTGTACACTTACTTGTGTGCCAGCTCGAAAGGAAAGAAAAAAAATCTTTAAAAAATGTTGTTTTAAAATTATTTTCTGCTTTATTTTAGTGACAGTTTGATCCCCAGTTTGTTTGAGAACCAGTTGGAGCTTCGGAAGGGGAAAAAGGAAAAAAATAAGCAAAGTTTTTCACGTTCCTGAGCTATATGATTCCATTTAGCGGGATAGTAATGCTCCATCCAGATCTGGTGTTTAATTCACAATCTTTAGGCAAAACCAGTTGTCCCGTCTTTCAAATATATCATTGCAATTTAGAAGAGGAACTTCCCAAATTAAAACAAAAGCAAAAACAAAGTCACTAATAAAGAGAATGGAGTGGTAATATTTGAATGATTTTTGTGAATGAGATTGGAGTTTATCATCTGGAAATTTAAAGATGAGCATTGTTACATTGCAGCAAACGGATATTTCTTGTTCAAAACAAAACTTTCTTCCTAAGCTAGTGTTTCAGTAATTGTTGACATAGGTAACTTTGTGTCCAATTAAGAAATATTGTTACAATTGGATTGGTGTTAATCTAAAATAGCTGAAGTCATAAGAACAGTTGGTAGAAGTATCAGAAAGTATGACGCCTGGAATATAAAACTTTTCTTCCCAGATTTTCTTTGGCTGGGATGGAGTAATGCTTCCTTGCTGTGCTACTATACCTGAGGCTTGTTGGTTACATTTAAAGAAGAAATAACTAGACTTTTCTCCAGATATCCAAATGCCTGAATCTTAGTTTCAAAACGTGTTTCCTTTATTGTTGTAGTTGCCCTAAGAAGCATTTTTCAAGGTACCTGGTCATTACGTGCTAAAAACTATGCATAAATCTTTTAAAAATAATTTGTTTTCTTTCAGAGTGGATTGTTAGCAGTTTTAAAATCACTTGGCTGTAGCAAATTAGACCTGTATATCTTGATATTAAAAATATTTTTATGTAATATTTTTTCTGATATAAAATGGAAGAAAGGGTCCATGAGGCTTGGCTTAATATTGAGCATAGGGATGTAGAAGTTGGTTTTGTTTGTTTGTTTGTTTTTGTAGGGAGTTAGGGACTATACTCAGATGTTATCAACAGCCCCTTCTCAGTGAGCCAGCGACGCTGAGCATGAAGGCATCAGGGTAACTGGAAGAATCAAGAGTCTCAAATCTGGCGAGAAGAAAGGTGTATCACAAAACAAAACAAAAACAACAATAAAAAGACATTGGAGAGTTCCCTGGAAACCCTTCATCTAGGGGAAAAGCAAAACAAAACCTTTGCAGGGTAATTTTTTTCTTTTTCTATTAGGTTAGATAATTTTGAGTTTGTGTCCCCATTTTAGTGTTTCCATCTCATATTTGCCCTGTTGACTTGTTATCATTTTTTGTGGTTTCTCGCACTGTTTTCTTCCACATGAAGGCTAAGCCTTTTAATGTGAATGTTCTAATGTTTTCATTTGGCTTTATATTATTGACAGTAGCGGTCTAGTGTGATTACTTTGTCTTTCAAAAAGGATCATGAACTACATGTGGAATCATGTTAACATAAACTAAGGGTTAATTTTTTTCCCCTAAAAGATGGAATAAAAGAGAGCTATTAGAATCAGTATCTGTTTTTGTTCTTAGTCAAATTTTGCATTTATGTTTCCTTGGCTTTGTGTGTGTTTGAAATAAGACGAAAGTAAAAGGAATCTCACCAAAAACCTCTTAAGTCCCAGGAAGTGTCACCGGGGCCTTTGCAAATCTCTCGCACTAGATTAAAAAGTTAGCTGGTGTGATTGTGATATTTCTGTCCAGTCTGTCTCCAGCTTTGGCTTTATTGGGATTGTGGATAAAAGGCAAAATCTGGGTGTGAAGATAGTGAAGAAAGCAAGTCATTAGCCTTGGTTGATACACCTATTTTAAAGCCGAGATAGCAAGTTCATCTCTAGGACCGGCTCCACCATGCCCGATGCCTGGCTGTCACTGAGACAGCTCCCCATTTTCTTAGGGTCACAGTCAGTCCTAAGTCCTCTGAATCCTGTTTCTGGGATGCCTCCCATGACCTCCTTTCTGCTATTGATTTAGCTTGCTCTCTTGGACTTCTTCCCTGCATTATGTCAGACCCTCCATACTGGTCTCCCTGCTTCCAGGTCTGGTCTCTTTCCAAACCGTCTTCTTAATCACCAGTGGGGCATCTCTCTAAAATGTAAATGCGATCAGTCGCTCTCCTTAAAATCCTTCAATGATTTCTCATAGCGCCAAGGTTAACATTTGAACATTTAGTTCACAGTAGTTCCTTCGTGATCTGCCCACTTTTCTAGCCTTGTCCCTGCCACTGCTCCCCTTTCTTTCCTCTCTATCCAGAGCCCTTCATTTGAGTAGCACAGAAGAGCTTGTGCTTCCTGGAAAGCATCATGTTTTGCATCTCTGCCTTTACATATGTTTCCTCTTTTTGGAGAGCCATCTTCTACTTGCCCTCAGTGCTACCCATTCTTTAAAACTTAGCCCAATTTTGCTACTCTTTGGGTAACATTTTCCTGCCCTGCACCATCTGATTTAAAAGCCTGTGGGCTGGGCTTCCCTGGTGGCACAGTGGTTAAGAGTCCGCCTGCCAAGGCAGGGGACACTTGTTCAAGCCATGGTCCAGGAAGATCTCACATGCTGCGGAGCAACTAAGCCCGTGTGCCACAACTACTGAGCCTGTGCTCTAGAGCCTGCGAGCCACAACTACTGAGCCCGCATGATACAAGTACTGAAGCCCGGGCGCCTTAGAGCCCGTGCTCCACAACAAGAGAAGCCACCACAATGAGAAGCCCATGCATCGCAACGAAGAGTAGTCCCTGCTCGCTGCAACTAGAGAAAGCCCGTGCACAGCAACAAAGACCCAATGCAGCCAAAAATAAATAAAAATAAAAATAAATAAATTTATAAAAAAAAAAAAAAGCCTGTGGGCTTTTAAAAGTCTGTGGGCTCCTCCATCCGAGCAGTTATCCCTCCTTCTGCAGTCATTGGTTTACTCATCTCTCTCTCCCCCTTCCCCAGTGCTTGCCAGCCCTTCTCATGTCATGGCACACGCAGAAAAATGATAAGTTTTGAAGGAAACACTTGGATAAATGGAGAGGCAGTTGGCCTGCAGTTTCCAGTTGTCTCAAGCTGTACGTGGCCACTTCGAGGGTGGAAAGGATCAGTATCCTTGAACACCTGAACCCGCTTTTGACCCGCTGGTTGGGAAGCTCTGCAGCAGATTGCAGGCTCCTTGGGACAAGGACCAGGTCTTAGACTTTGCATCTCGAGGGCCTTAGCCAAAGGCCTGTTACTGTGTGGGTTCTCAGAAAATGTTTGTGTACTGAAGGTGTGACAAGGCAACCACAGTCACTCAAATTGAAGGTTAAGTGACTAAGGCAGGGATCTGTTTATAAATACTCTGTATGAAAGTTGGAGTGCTAAGATGGCTTTCTTCTAAATTTCATGTTAAAGATAAAGAGGGATGAAGAAGAGGAAGGAAATTTGAGTCAGATTCTGATTGGAAGCCAAGAAACGTTTTATTTGGTTCCAAAATGTGCATGTATATTTTTTGTTTTGTGTGTGTGTGTGTGTGTGTGTGTGTGTGTGTGTGTGTGTGTGTGTGTTTTAACCTCTCCCAAGGCTAATTTCCTCCCACTCAACATCCTCCTACAAGGAATTTCATTGTAGAAAGAAGAGTGGTAATAAATTCATGTTTGGCATGTGCTCCTTCATAATAGTGCATCTGTGATATTTCTCTTTGGTCTTCAAGGATCATGATAGACCTGTAGAACAATCAAGCAAAACCACAGAAATTCTAAACTTCAACTGTGTGATTTTGTTTAACATAGAGATAATTCTTTTTGTCTGAGAAGATTTTAGAGACAAAGGAGAGAACAGTACATGAAAAGGTTTTTTGTTTTTCGTTTTGTTTTTTCCTTTTTTTCTGTAAAACAATTTAATAACTTTCACAGGATAGAGTGGTTAGAAAATAAACATTGCAGGAAAAGTAAAAAGAGCACGTTTTTATCCTTGACCACTTGAGCTCTTTGGACCTGTTGCCATCAGCCAGGTCTCAGCCTGGGAGGGCCGTCCCTGTCCTGAAGCCAAAGTTCCAGGAATGCTCATCCTTGGCCACCTCACTGATTGCTTTTGTTTTTGTTTCCTTTTGTTTGTTTACCTTTTCTTGAGAGTAGAAAAAAGTGAGGTAGCAGAGTAGCAGGTAGGTGTGGGCCAGATGGCGCGTTCCTTCATTAGAGCCTGCTGGCGATTTTATAAACAGTGGACGATTTATTTTCCCTGAATCTGTTTTCATCTTATGGGATTTCCAGTGAGAATGCATATGTAGAGCCCAGAAAGCGCAAAATAATGATCCCACCCTTTGGTTTTTGAAAAGGAGGGAGGCTCCTTATTAACTCTTGGTATCCCGAAGGTCACTTTTCCTCTGTTCTTAGAAAGTTATCAAGATACACCAGTTGATGGGATTTGAACATACTTGTAGGGGAGGAGTGCTTTCAGACATGGTTTACTCTAAATAGGAGTAGTATCTGGTTTTCTTTTTAGGTGTGGGACTTCTAAAGATGTCAGTAAACCCTAGAAGGCCAGTTGTTGTGACCACATGTGAGCTTTAAAAACATCATTCTCTAGGTCTGCGTCTTTATTCCTGTGCTGCCCCTAGGTTCTTCAGAACCATTTTTTGTTTTTTTTAGATTCCATATATATGTGTTAGCATACGGTATTTGTTTTTCTCTTTCTGACTTACTTCACTCTGTATGACAGACTCTAGGTCCATCCACCTCACTACAAATAACTCAATTTCGTTTCTTTTTATAGAGAATGGACTTGAGGACATGGTGAGGGGGAAGGGTAAGCTGGGACGAAGTGAGAGAGTGGCATGGACATATATACACTACCAAATGTAAAATAGATAGCTAGTGGGAAGCAGCTGCATAGCACAGGGAGATCAGCTCCGTGCTTTGTGACCACCTAGAGGGGTGGGAAAGGGAGGGTGGGAGGGAGACGCAAGAGGGAGGGGATATGGGGATATATGTATATGTATAGCTGATTCACTTTGTTATACAGCAAAAACTAACACAACAATGTAAAGCAATTATACTCCAATAAAGACATTAAAAAAAATCAGACAATTCATTATTATTTGCACAAGATTATTGTTAACTTGAGGTGCATCATTTGTAGTGATCTGGGGACATTTGAGTGTGGAATGCATTTGTTGAAATTATTTGTTTACTTATTCACTGTAGGGTTCCTCAAAATAAGACCTGGGTTATAGTACTCTTTTTATTTTCAGAAGATATCCTTGGAAGAAAAAACTTAGGCAGCTTTCCAAAATAACGAAAACATATTTTTACCAGTCCACTAGTAATGTAGTGTTGAGGCCACTTTTTCTTGAACATCTATTTTTTTTTTATAGTTTTAGGTAATTAAGTTCCAGGAGGTCATGGTCAACACATGTTCTTTTTTTAAGGCAGTATGCATATTTTAGCTGTTATTTTTGAACTTACTGGCACTATGTGGGTTGCTTTAAGATTGAGTAATTCATGCCATGGTTGTTTAATTTGGTGAAAAGCTGGCTATGACCAGAGAACAAACTATAAGGAAATGGTCCAGTTTTAAGTTTGTGTTTGTGTTTGACTATTTTGGGTTCATTCATCTCTTGCCAATCTTAGTTGTTAAGCAGTCTTCTTGCGTTCATATTTACATCATCCTCAGAATCCTGTGTTTCTGCCACTCTTATAAAAATGTACTGGTTTGTAAGGTAGAGCCTCACGCTTAGAGTCAACCAGGAAAAGCCTCATTTATATCTCCAGCAAGAAGGACAGAGGGCCTGGACTGCATACTCACTGCCAGAAGTTTTTATAGTAATACTTTGTATCTAGGCTCTGGCTCTTACCATTAAATGTGCTTTTTATAGAGTACCAGGTTATAAATGTAGTGCAGCTACGGCATATTAATCTTACTGCAGAGATTTAATGAGGCAGTTGTTTTGCGATGGACACTACTGGGAACAGAGAGCAGCAGAGTTTTACTTTACCACTGAGCTGCAGAAATATTCCTTGCCTGGTAATAATTATAACCACATGATCTCTTAGTTTTTCTTTCTTTTGCCAGTGCTTTTCCATGCAAAAGTGGCTTGGAAGGAGGTCCATTTCTAGGCAGTGAAATGGATTGGAAATTGGGCTGTTTTCTCAGTGGTTTGACATTTTAACTTTGATCAGGCATGGAATCCTTGTTGCACAGAGAGAAATATGTAGGATGAGTTTCAAGAATACAGATAGTCTTTGCCAGTCCACTGAGATGGCTTTTAGATATTCATTACTTTTACTTGACTTTTATATAGGTTATAAAAAGTAAATGTGGTGAAACCTCATTTTTACATGGACAGAACAGAATTTCTGCTGGTTGGCCTTAAACGGATCCCACACTTGAAATTAATTGAAGTCCATGGGTTTATAGCCTCCAACACTTTTTAGCCAGTGCAATTTTTCATTTCCCCCAAAGTTGTAATTTTATTAAACCAAGTTGTAGCAATAACAGCCCTTATGAAGAAGAGGATGAGAAGAAGGAAGGAACCACCCGCCAGGGAACATAATAAGGGGAAAAATTACACTTCTTTTAAATTTCCATTTACAAGTAACGTTAACAAAATCGGAAACAGAGAGCTGCCATTTATTTTTACAGTAATAATTGTGTCTTTTATCCGAGTCTGAACACTTTCAGTCCAGTGCATCGTAGGGACCCTTTTGAAGGGATGGGCGGGCAGGTTGGTTGGGCAGAGGTCATTTGTGACGGATGAAACGGATTTGGGTGGCCTCCTTTAGGGCAGAGGACAGAGCGGTGCCTGTGGCTGTGATGGGGTTTGTGGGGGCAGTGCAGGGGGGTGTGCGGATATCTTAAAATATTGCCCTTTGGGTGGGTTTGTAGTACAACAGTAGAGTTGGAATAACAAGCTGTCCGTCCTGCAGTGGTGTTCGGGTTGGAGCAGTGCTTACAGGGACGGACGTTGTATTTATAACTCCTTGGGCTGAAGTCAGAGGTCTGAATGGCTAGCAGAGCAGTACAGTTATTTCTTATGTCTGACTCTCAAAGGGCTTTATAAAAACTACATAACTAAGTCCATGTGCAATTATTGAAGTGTAGCCGCCTGTGGGAAAGAAATGGTTGACAGTGTCAGCTTTCTAGAATCTTCCTACCTCAACTGCCATTAGGAATGGAAACTCCTAACGCAAATGAACAGATCTTTTGTTTTGTTTTTTTTGTTTTGCTTTTTTTTGGCTGAGTTAGGTGTTTGTTGCTGTGTGTGGGCTTTCTCTAGCTGCGGCGAGCGGGGGCTGCTCCTCGTTGCGGTGCGCGGGCTTCTAGCTGCGGTGGCTTCTCTTGTTGCGGAACACGGGCTCTAGGTGCGCGGGCTTCAGTAGTTGTGGCACGTGGGCTCAGTAGTTGTGGCTCACGGGCTCTAGAGCGCAGGCTCAGTAGTTGTGGAGCACGGGCTTAGTTGCTCCGCAGCATGTGGGATCTTCCCAGACCAGGGCTCGAACCCGTGTCCCCTGCCTTGGCAGGCGGATTCTTAACCACTGCGCCACCAGGAAGGCCCAAAACACATCTTTTGAATGGGCGAGAAAGAATTCCTCCTGGATGTGGAGGTTGGCAAAAAAAAAAAATCTACTCTTAAGGAGAGAGTCTGGGTTTCCAGGACTCATTGTGCTACACCAAAGCATCATAGGCTATAATCGCACCCACCCCCCAGAGGGTCCCTCTTAAGTGGTGACCTAAAAAACAATTCGCCAGTTGGCTGGAGCTTGCATCCTGAAGTTGCAGCAGAAGTGAATAAGCTTGACTGACTTCAGCCCCTGAAGGATTCTATCTGTAAATGCAGAAGTGGAAGCAAAACCATTTTTTATTAGTCTTAAAATGACCCTCATTTTAATAACTAGCCACAGTGTCAGAAGCATGGACTGGGGTCATTCTTTAGTTGTTAAGAGCTAAAGCATCATGCAGGCTTTCCTATTTGTTTGATATTCTTGATTTGGATTCGTGTAAAGTGTCCATATCCTTGAATAATAAGGGAGGCAAGTTCTTATCATTTTCGCTGCATACTACTTAAAGTATTCGGAGTGCCTGCTTATTTAAAAACAAACAGGCCTGCAAACTTGATGCATAGCATTTAAATAATCGTATTAAAATTCAGACCTGGCAGCCACATTTCTCTGAGTGCTGTCAGTTTTATGAGAAACTGGAAACTCATGCTAAACAACTGAGTGTTCAGTGTGCACCTGCTGCCTTCCACCAAGTGTTTAACGGTGTGCGGGCCAGTTCACCATAATTGGGACAGTTATTTGTTTTCCTGAATTACTCTAATTTGGCAGTATTTTACCACTTGGTTTTAGCTTGTTGGAGCTCTTTGAACCATTACCTGTTTCTTGCGTCTGTAGCTCTAGATGAAACATTTGAAACCAGTAAAGGCAAATGTGATGGATTATACAGTGTCAGTTTTGGAAAATGTAGGCATGTAGGTGCTTTTGAATTTGGAGATGATTGGTCTGTTCCTGTTTACAGAAGAAATACCAGTAAAGGACTTTTTAGTGTACTCTTTTTTTACTCCCTCCCCTCCCTTCTTGTCATCACTAAATAATATTTACTAAACACTCACCTGGACACCGTGTTGTGCTGGGCAAGGTACAAGACAAACGAAAAAGATCGTGTGATTACTCCCCCCAGGGACGAGCAGTCTAAACCCCAGTATATTGAAATGGGTACCGCGTAGAGTGTTGAGATAATTTTCCAGACGGCAAATCAACTCAAATTACCGATTTACTTAAACACATTTTTTGGGTTTTTTTGAAAATAAACAAACAAACAAAACTACTTGCTCTTTGATTTGGGGATTCTGCTTTTGTTTTACAAACCCAAGAGATTATTATATATGTTGAGATGTAAGTTGATTTTGGTATATGTGAATCATTTGAAGGGTGGTGATATAGTTAAGTTTATTGCAGATGTGAAGAAAGGCTTTGGAACAACTGCCAGCCAACGGGGAGCACCGTGACTTGTAGAAATAGGTTGGTAGAAGCACGTGACATGCAAGGTAGCAGGAAGCACTTTCCGACAGCGGACAGTGGTGTGGTGGCACTTACTGACTTTTCTAAGAAGTCTGGGCTACTTTGATTCTGTGAATTCTGTATCGTAACATTGCAAATATTTATCCTCCCATATCTAAAAAAATTGACTACAGATAATACATTACATATTTCTTAGGTATCTGGATACAGTTCTTTTGTAACTGTTCATTGAAGACTCTATTTTGAGACATCATTTATTTCTGACTTTGGAGGACTTTTTGCTATTAGAAATGAATGTCCTGTAAGTTAAGTCACAGATTGTATTATCCTAATTTTCCCTAAAGAGGCGTCTTCTCTCCCTCTGTGCTTTCCTTCAAAGAGGAGCAGTGACACTAGAATGTTTGGGGATACTTCGCTAAAATGAGGCAAAAGACAGCGTAAAAAAAATAACAACATATTTATTGAGCTCTAAGTGAAAATATTCCATGTGTTTTGCTCTCTTATTCCCCCTCACTCTTTGTGTATCATTCTTAGGGTTAGAATGGCACTATTTTTAGTTTTCCCTCTATTTAGCTTTTTGAAACTGATAATGCCGGTTCAATTGTTGACTTGATTATAATTTGCAATTGCTCTTTGTATATTTTGTTTTATTTTTTGATGATTTTGAAAACAAGAGACATACCAGTATATTTACACTTGAATTGGTGCTTGCAAGAATGTTTTGCTATGTGGTAGAACTTATTTTGCTATTGCTGTCTAACAAATAATGGGGTAACTGTGTGTTTTGACCAGTTTATAAGTAAAGGTCAATTTTGTGCCTATGGTAATTAGCATAGCTTACTCTAGACTTTTGGCTAATTCTGGTAATTTCCTGTGAAAGAGTATATTTAGCAGAAAAGGAATTCATTCTCAAGCACAGTGGTTTTTCCCTTTGCATTGGAGACTGTTTAATTTTAAAAGTGATTTATCTCTCTCTTGTAAGCAAACAAAGGCTGTAAAAAAAATGTCAAAGTTAACCTTAAGTGTGGCAAATTATTTGAAAGAGGAGCTGGGAAAAGGGCTACATGTTGGAGGAGAAAAGGAAAAACTCCAGTCATCACGAACTGACAAATTTTAGGGGAGTCTCACTTTTGATGCTTCTGTAATAAAATCTACAATAAAGCCCTCCTAGTGCAGCTTCAAGGAAAAAGGTGTTTCTGGTTTTGGTAGCAAGATGAAGCGCTACTTTCAAAGAACCTGTCTTTAAACACCATACTTACAGTCTTGATTTTTCTTTCAGACCCCAACTGTGAACTTGAAGACAAGACTGAAGATGGAGAGGCAGGGGACTGTAAGAAGAGGCCAGAAGATGGGGAGGAGCTGGAAGACGAGGCCGTGCACAGCTGTGACAGCTGCTTCCAGGTGTTTGAGTCACTGAGCGACATCACAGAACACAAGATTAATCGATGTCAGCTGACAGGTAAACACACCTACCACTTCGCATCTTCTCGTACGTCTTCTCTATTTCTGATTTTTCCGTTTGTTTCTTGTTTTTCAGCTGACAGGTAAACAACACTTGCCACTTCTTGTCTTCTCATACTGTTCTATTTCTGATTTTTTCTGTTTGTTCCTTTTTTTTTTTCTTCACCCCCTCTTCCAGCTGTTACATTCTTCTACTTGGGTACCTAGGTCAGTCTAGAAGCGCTTAAGAAAGAATTCCAAGGTGATGGTTTACGGCAAACTCATTGTCACAGTCATCCTTAGATTTTGAATTATACCCAGATTTTAATAGCTAATGGATATGTTTTCATTTCCTTTTTTTTTTTTTAAACTACCGTGATACCATGTAGATACAGAGCCTAACATTGGGTGGCTAAAATAAAGTTTAAAAATACCTTCTGAATAAGTTTTCACAGAAGTTTAGCATGCACGAACTTATTTTAGTTTAAATATCATCTCCTCAAGAGAACTTTCACTGATTGGTCGCTCTCTGCTGAGTTTGGTGCCTTTTTTGTGTTCCTATAAAGCCTGATGCTTATTCTTGAATACCACAGTGTTCACTGCACGTGTTAACTTTTCCATCTCCCTCATTAGACTGGAAGCTCCTGGATGGCAGGAACTCTGTCTTATTCATCATTGTATTCTCTGAGTCTTGCACAGTGCCTGGCCCACAGAAGGGGCTCACTAAGGCACAGAAGCTATTCTGCTATGCATTTCACGGGAAGAATCAGATTTAAAATGACAGGAAGCATGACATGTTCAAGTTAATGGTTGGATAAAAGTAAAACTCAGTTTACCAAGTTTCTACCCTCTTTAAAAATATATCCTGCAAGAACATACTATATGAGGCTGGGTGGGACATTTTAGGTAGATATCTCTTTTTAGATTCCTGTCATTTTTCTCTTACTATTTGATACTGACACTGCTCCAGTGTGTGTGTGTGTGTGTGTGTGTGTGTGTGTGTGTGTCTGTGTGTGTGTGTGTTTGTAGATCTCTTTATCTTATTTTCCTAGCACAAATCTTTCTTCAACTAACCATGTATAGGAAATGTATTTATTAGACAAGTGGTTCTCCAACTGTTTTCCACAGAATATTGATATTTTTGTAAGATTTTAATAGGTGTTCCATTTTAAGCAGGTTTCCTGAACAGATTATTATGGAACTGTTGGATTAAATCCAGTTAAATAGGCTTCTTTATTGAAGTGCACTGTGGCTCTTCAAAAAGGGATTGCAGTGAGTAAGTTTATTAGGCCATAGACTCTCCTCTCTTTCAGAAAACCCATTATTGTTTTTTTTGGAGTATAAGTTTGAAAATCTGTGAAGCTTATATAAGCATTGCTATATACATATTTTTGTGGGGTTTGGTAACTTTTATTTTGATACAATTCCAAACTTAGAGACAAATTGCAAAAACAGTATATGTAACTCCCATCTACCACTTATCTGATTCACCAGTTGTTTACATTTTACCCTATCTGATCTGTCATTGTCTCTTCGCTAATTTTTTTTCTTAGTCATTTGAGAGAAGGTTGGAGACTTCACACCCTTCGAAATATATTCGGTGTATTTCCTAAGAACAAATACAGTCTCTTACATGGCTACGGCACACTTATCAAAATGAGGAAAGTTCACGTTTAACACATAGAATACTGTTATCTAATCCACAGCCAATATTTAAATTTCAACAGTTGTCCCAGTAATGTCCTTTAGAGGTTTTTTGTTTGTTTGTTTCATTTTCTTCTCATCTGGGATTCAGGATCATGCATAATTTTTTAATTGTCATGTCTCTTTTGTTTCCTTTCACCTGGAATGGTCTCTCATTTTTTGAGGAGTACCTGCCAGCACTTTATAAAATGCCCATCTGTAATTGGGTTTGCTTGATGTTTCCTCATGATTAAATTCAGGTTACATACTTCCATGGCAGGCACGCCGCCAAAGTGATGCTGTGCCCTTCTCAGTACATCAGATCAGGAAGTACCTGATGTTGACTATACTATACCCGTGTGGATGGGGTTAACACTGAATACTTGTCTTAGGTGGTGTCCACCAACTTTCTCCAGTGTTAAAATGTTGCTCTTTTCCCTTTCTAAATAATAAGTAATTTGTGGGAAGATGCTTTGACACTATGTAAATATTTTCATTGTCATGAAATCTCCATTTTAGCTTTATAATTTTTGTATTTATTAGTTGGCCTTCTGCCACAGTTTCCTTTCTTATTCATTCATTTATTTTTGTATTCATATCACCATGGGCTTTTGGATTTGTATTTTATTCAGTGGGTCATAATTCATTACTATCATTATTTTGATGCCCAGATTGCCTGAGATTTGGCCAGTAGGAGTCCCTTCGAATGGGATCCTGGGTCAGTTTAATGTCTCCATCATTATTTGAGGACTGACTCAGTTTCTGCTGCAAACAGATGCTCCAGGCTCATTATGTTCTAGTCCTAATCAATCTTTTGTCCAAGGAGCCCTGGTTCCTTTAAGAGGACAAAGGTATTTAGAAATCAAGATATGGGTACTGTGTATACTCATTGATAGAGGTATATCGTTGATTATAAACCGTATCAGCAGACAGAATTTAGGAAATGTATATGTGTGTTTAATATAATACATGTATAATATAACATAAAATGCACATATATACAAATATATACACATATATGTATTTTTCTCTCTCTAATAAGAACCACATGTTTCTATTGATACCTCTAATTCAATCCAACATTTGAGATACATTCTAATCTTTTTTCTTTCCATATTTATTACTATCTTCTCTAGCAGTGAGACATCTAGCTTCCATCATCCTCAATATATTTACTCATTTCCTGAGTCTAGAATACACATTAAGTAGCTTCAAAATTGCTTACTCATATCATCGTGATAAGCAGACCAACTAACTAGAGTTTAATAGTTGTTTATAGTTATTAATGTTATAGTTTATAATGTAAATTTACATACAGTGAAATTTATAGATCCTCAGTGTACACAGTTTGATAAACTTTAACAAAACACATATACCCATGTGACCCATATCCCTCTTAAGATAATTTCCTGCATCCTAGAAATTTCTCTTCTCTTGACCCCTTTCTAATCAATAATGATCCACCAGAAGTAACTAGATTTTAAGTTTTTAACTGTAGATTTGTTTTGCCTGTTCTAGAACTTCTTATAAGTACACACAGTATGTACTCCTTTTTTGCGTCTAGCTTCTTTTGTTCAGCATAGTGTCTGCAAGATTCATTCATGTTGTGTATATGAGTAATCTGGTCTTTTTTATTGCTGAGTAGTATTCCATCACATGAATGTATCATAATTTTGTTTTCCATTCTCCTATTGGTAGACATTTTGGTTATTTTTAGTTTGGTTATTGTGAATAAAGTTGTCGTGAACCTTCCTATACAGGTCTTTTTGTGGATATATGTTTTATTTCTTGAGTTAATAAGTAGGAGTAGAATTGCTGAGTCATGGGGTAGGTTATATTTAACTGTATGAAAAACTTCTGAATCTTTATCACACGTGGTTGCACCGTTTGACACTCTCACCAGCAATGTCTGAGAGTTCCAGTTGTGCGTCCTTGATAACATTTGTGTTGCCAGTCTTTTTAATTTAAGCATTCTGTTGGGTGTGTATAGGTATTCTTTGTGGATTTACTTGCATTTTCTAATTCATGTACATTTAATTGACTTCATTTAATTCATTTTTCCTCAGAATGCATAATTTTTGGAAAATCCCATTAAATGCAGTTAGTATGATTCTATTTTCAGTGGAATAGCTTTAAAGGGAAGCTTTACTTATGTGGAATCAACACTAACATTAAGGTGAAGACATGGGAACCTAACTGATATGGCCAGTATAAACTATGCCAGCAAGAAATCTTACCTTAGGTGAGAGTGGTGTATCATGTGAAAGATTAACTTTAAAATTCAATATTAAAAAAAACTTGAAGTTCTGTTTAGTGTTTACTTTTTATTGAGTTCCTGCCATGGAATTATCCTTATGTTCAGCTCTCTGAAGCAAAACAACAACAACAACAACAAAAGAAACATTATTCCTGGATAACTTTATATATTATACAATAATATATTTCTTTATATATTATACAGCTTTAATATCAGTGCAGAAAATGCTGGATTTTCAGCACATGGTATGGTGAAGATAATATCTATGGGTTAAATACTTTTTTCTTCAAAAACCTCAATCCCTAATAAAATATTTGGTTTATTTTGATCTTAAGCTTTCTAAAAGCTTAGAATCTAGTCTGTGCTCACATCATTTTATCCCACAACATTTTAAACAAAGGAAAGAAAACAGAGGCTTATTTGTGACTTAATGAAACATTTCAGGAAAGGTAAAGCTGATGGGCCTTTGTCCTCTTTATTGATGTTCAGGGTGATTTCTCGGGGAGGGTGGTAGATTGATGAGGGGAAAAGCAGAAGTGGAGGATCAGGGAGAAAGCAAAAGGGGGAGAAACAAAATCAGGAATCCTTCCCATTTGTTTAAAGTGTTAAAGTTCAAACTTGAGTTGAGTTAGCTAAGGGTACCCTTCAGTCTAATCTGGAAGAGATTAAAGACACTGGCAACATTTTAATTAAAAAAGTAATATGATGCTTTTACCTTCTTCCTTGATTAAAACCTTTTACTCTAAGTTAGGAGGTCCGACTTTTCCAAATTTAGTTTCCTGCTGCTTGAGTTTACTCTTTTTCTTGGTGCTTCTTCTTTTTTCTGGTGGACAAAATGCTAGTTTAGCAAAGTAGGATATTTCTAGTTGTTTTCTTTTTCCCTTTTAGTTTTACTCTTTTTTGTTTTTTTCTTTTTTTTTTTCTGTCTTTTAACTTCATCTAGCCCCATTTGTATCTTTGCTAATTTTCCTTTGATTCCTGTCCTTGTTTCAAGACTCTTAATCTCCTTGTTGTCCTTATATCTCCCCTTCTTTTCTCTCTGGCTATTTTATGGTCTCTTGCTGTTTTCTGAACTTTCTTCTTTGCTCCTTGTGGCTTCCCTTCTGTGAATCTTGAAGTCTTTACTTACATGTGTCGTCCTATCCATCTAGACCAGAGCCTGTAAACCTTTTGGTGAACAATTTGTATGAAGAAAGAGGGAACTCCTAGTAGTGTATAGAAAGGTTAACTATAGAGTAGAATTAGGAGAGAAAAGTCTTAAAACTTGCTGATTTGCAAAATAACAGAAAACGGAGGTATTCTGTGGTCTGACACCTATGGAAGTCAGTCAGGGTAGTTTTGTTGAAACCACCCTGAACTGGTAAAAACCCTGCCCTGAGATTCCCATCCTTAACTGAGTGCTTTCTTGGTAACTTGAGATCTGTTCTTTGGTGACTCTCATACCCAAGGGTGAGCTGCCAAGGTGAAAACTGACTCACTCCAAACTGAAAGTTTTGAAATCCTGGTATAGTCATGCCAAGTGAGCCTAGACTAGTCCTGGCCTTAGGAGATGAAGGTCAAATATGGACCAAGATGATCAATTTTATTTTATTTTAGTTTGGCTGTGCCACGCAGCATGTGGGATCTTAACTTCCCTGACCAGGGATTGAACCCGTGCCCCCTGCATTGGAAGGGCAAGTCTTAACCACTGGACCGCCAGGGAAGTCCCAAGGTGATCAATTTTAGACTCAGATTTGAAAGTCAGCTCAGGGATCAAGTATGCCCCAGGTCAGTTCGTGAGTAGGAACCGGTGACCTGGACTGAACTCACAGCAGATCCAGCATCGGCCCAGAGATCTAGGGGGTCACACACACAGTTAATGGAGTTCATCACTGAGGGGAATTCTGGAAGGTGGGCACTGTTCTGGAGAAGCATCCTGACCTAGGAAGCAGCAGAACAGTCCCTAAGGATAACGAGGTACAGGGTGGCCCTCTTCTTTGTCTCTCAGGGCAGCTGTCCTCTAGTGTGTAATCCAACATGTGTGAGTAAATTATATACCATCCCTGCTTGAAGGAATAAGGGGAAAGGGGAAAAAAAAAATTAAATCCCGCTCTTCAGTTGTAGCAGTAGATGCAAACCACCTGTCTTGCCCCAGCCGTGCTGTCTTTTTCCCGGAGGCTCAGAAGGGAGGGAAATCAACACTCTAATGCTGTTGGGACTCTCTGATGCAGAAGACAGATTATCAAAATATATATTTAAAGAAGGAAAAGCACAGAGAGCCTCTCATTTTACTAATCCACAAACCCTATCATTTCTTGCCATTTCCCTCAGGGAGTAGGGAGGGCTGGAAGCCAGAGGGGTCTCATCACACTTCTCAACAAAGATTTAATAGCAGGGTGCTATGGGGAAGGCTGAGATTTCGGAGACTTTATTATGCTTACAAAACTGAGTAAGAACTAGCATTGTAAATCATCAAAACTAAGCTACACTTAACAGGATAAATGTGTAAAGTACATTTGGTAATACTGTACGCTTGTTGTTCTGAGTCATTTTTCTCTTCTCTCCTGCTAATTTGCAAACTTGAGTTGTCTGTTAAGTGTTCTTTCACATCATTAATGTGAATTGCCTGGGTGTAAATGCAGAAAAACTAAACAGCATTGTATTAGTTCTTAACCCTCTGGCCCACTATACTGTTGGTAAGATGAGTAGGTCGAGGTGTGTGTGACAGCGAGGCTGTTGTAGTTTGGGGGAAAATATTTGTAGATCAGATTTATAAAACCCTAACCATATTTGTGGCTCCTTTACAAATATTGATACTGTATGGGTTCACATTTTTGAAGAAAAGGAACTGAACCAATGATTAGACACTGCATCAGTATAAAATAGTATGTTCATTTAATTTGATTTTGAAAGTTATGAGACTCCCTGGAAACTTCACACAGATTTTGTGAACTGAACACTTTTAGACATCTGGATTTTTTTTTTTTTTGACTAAAGAAGGTAAAGAAAAAGTGAAAGTGATTGAACATGTGTTATATGGTTGTGGGAAATTAAAGACTGGTTGGTTCCACTTGACAATCAAGTACCCTAACAGCGAGTTCTGTTGGCAGTGGGAGTAAGGAAAATGAGTGTTTTATGGAATGAAGCATCATTTTCACAGAAGCATATTGAAACTGTTTTCAGAAATATTTTTTCTGTTTTCCTTTTCAAAGCATTAGTTGAAATACATTACATGAAATAAATGTGATATTTTAACACTTTAGTTTATATTAATTAGGTTCAAGGCATTATGCCTTTGATTTGCATATTTCTACATTAATTTCTATATTAATTCATTATTCATGCTTTGTTATTAATCATTTATATATAAATTAATTACCTATTTCTATATTAATTAGGGTGAAGGCACTGTACATTTTATTTTCTTATGTCCCTCTGTTTTGATCAATTTCTTGTTTCCTACCCAAAATATTTTCTTAGTGTTTTTAGCCTACTTCATTCTTCAAATCCCCCTAAGCCCCCAAAATGCAATTTCGTGGCCTCCACTGATTCCATTCCCCAGCCCCTTCTCCACATGCTTCTTCTTTTTCAGACCAGTGGTTTCCAAACTTTTTTGATTAAAAAAATATAGGCTGCATCTTCATAATACGTACTTATCAATATATTACATAGATGCACATATGATACAACACTCAAAAAATAGAAATTGAAAAATGAGGTGAAGATGAAATAAATAGGTGTAAAAAATAAATTTATGTTGTTTTGAAGTTCTGGTCTAGATTCATTTATTTTGACAATTTATTTTAATGGCTGTGAGAGCTAAGAGAGCTATGTCAGAAAACGACAAAGAGAGAGCTTATGTTATTACACTTCTTGCTGAGGTTCATAACTATCGATGTTGGCTATAGCCACCATATTTCAAATAACTTTCCTGATAATCTCAATTTTGTTTTGCCACCTTTTGGTCACATCTGATTAAATTGTTTCTTTCTTCCGTCCTTCATCCTGTGGCTGACAAAGAGTTTTTACTAGGAGTAGAAGGGCTAGACTTGCCATTTTCTTGTTGATTATTTGTGCACAGCTATCAATATCCTGCAGTTTCCTTGCAGAAAACTTCAAAAATCACTTATCAAAACTTGAGGATTGTGTGTGAATTAGATTACTTAACATTAAACAAGATGATCCACAGGTCTGTTTCACTGGGCACTATTTTGAGATGTGGGAAGGGCGTGGAGAAGCAAGGGCACCCAGGATGACTACTTATCTTCTCACTCTCAGGATGTCGGGTGGCTATTTATGGCTGATGTCCCTTCTGATTGGTTGCTAAATATTCAGACTATCTTTTCTACCCTGGGATATGTACCCTGTATTTCAGAGACCACTGTTGTTGACTACCATTTACTTCATCATGTGAAAAACAGCTCACCAAGTCTCTGCTCCTCTCGGTTTTAGAGAAGGTGGTGTGGCTTGAGTGTGTCATTTTCTTGGTCTGGCAGGACCATGGCTAAGTTCTTCTACGCATTTACCAGAGAGAAAGCAATTGTCCATAATTGATTCCAACCTCTGAGCTGTTGGTTGAGTGAGCTGCTTTTTCTAGTTTTGGAGGAAGGGTCAGTTAAACTATTACCTGCTGTAAAAGCTTTGTTGTTTCCACATTGATTTTGCTACAGCAGAACTTTGATATTAGTATTTAGTCTACTGTCTTTTTCTTGATATATTTGTTTGTGAAATTCTCTACCAAAACATGGATATAAAATAATCATTTTCAGGTCCATTATTGTCTCGAAGCTTTTGAATGATCTTGGGCATTGTAATAGGGATTTATAAAAGACCTTTACTGATGAGGTACATTTTCCCACTATGAATGGTGAGTTATTACATGTATTAATTTATTAAAATTAAATAGCTGGAATATTGAAGGGGTAGTTTAAGAAATATTTCTCTGTATTTTTGATGTGCATTTTAAAATTAGGTATTTTTACGCTCATTCTTGATAGATTATCTGGGCAGAGGATTATAGGTTGACAGTTATTTTTGTTCCACGTTATGAAGATATTACACCATAATCGTGATTGCTATTGTTTTTGTTGAGCTATCTATAGTTATTCTAATTATAGTTCTTTTGTGTGTAATTTGTCTTTTCTATTTAGTTAGATTTTACATATTCTCTATGATTTCATGTTCTGAAGTTTCACTAAAATATGTCTAACTGTGGAAAAAAAATAAAAATAAAAAAATAAAATTAGGTGTTTTTACTGTCAGCCTGTTTTAATAACTTGTGAATCACAAGAAAGCTACTGATTATGAATGGAAAGTTCCTAAAGGATGAAATCTCCTAGAAATAGAAAATACATGGGTAAATTCACTTTATTTTTTACAAGTAAGGGCTTAGTGGAGAATATCCTGTATTAGCTATAACGGTATTTGCAAATTACCTGCTCCTTGATTAATCTGAGGTTTTTGGAATTAGCATTTTGAAATGAATAGAACTCAAGAAGCAAATTAGCGTTATTTGTCTGTGTATTAAAAATGTTACTTTTGGATGTCTTGTGGAACCGTAACTGTTTTAGAGAAGTGGGCTGGCCTTAGTTGTATAATTGATAATGAACATATTATCATCTAATTCTGTGGTTTCAGGATTTATTTGCCAAAAATTGTAAATAAAATATCAAGAACACAAACCATGGGAGAATATCTTCAAGAATTTCCACCATGTCCTTGATGGTCATTGATGGTAATTAAAGCTGTCAGTTTGTCCCTGTGGAGAAGTGTAAAGATTATAAATGAAGGGCTGTATTTGGGATGTGGAAACAGTGGGGCCTCTTTTGTGGGGAAGATGAATTAAAAGAAACCCACTATTTCCTCGGCCCTGTGCAGCCATTCAGTCTGTCTTATAAACAGGGTGATGTTTAGGTATTTGGATACAGTTGTGTGCACACGAGAGCTCTGCCACATGTAGCCTATTCTCAAACGTGAAATTCAACATGATAAAACTTAGGAGGTTGAATTTTTACAGTTTTGTATGACTGCACTTTTCTTTTTTTACATTACTCTGCTTAAGATGCTTGTGACCAATATCTACTTCCTTTATAAGGTAGTGAGTTGATGAGAAAAGTGGACTATTTCCCCATCCTTTCTCTTTGTGTGAAGTCTCTGGCTGGGGATCTTGTCTTTGGGGAATGGCAGCAATGTCACAGAGCTCTATGACCTCCTAATAGGCCTTGGGAGGGGAAGGCAGGAATCATTCTACACTGCGCCTCAGGGCTTAGTTCCTTTAAACTTCAAGGAATTGGATGGAACTCTTCACTCCCCCTTTCTTTCAGCTTTACCTTCAGGGGAAATTGATCGATTAGAGGTGATTATTCCACAAACTCTGAACCCTTTTCCCCTCTTTGTTCCAACTGGAGCTCCTCAAAGTTTAAAGGGATTGTGTCTCCTGGGTGAATTGTAGAATGAATTTAAATAGATTATTGGGTAGAACTCTTTGAACACACATTAAAAGTGCTAAAAAAATATATTTGGAGCTGAAGGAAATATGGGAAGCAAAAGGAGAAAGTAACATTTGTTTCAAGATAATTATAATGTAATTATATGGGATTTTTTGAGCACATGATTAGCTGTTAGAATGTAGAATCATAGTAGTGCTTCAAACCAAGAAAATAATAGAGTCAGTGCAACAAATGGACAGTTGTACAAAATCTGGATGGCGACTAAGACCCTAATAGGCCCAAAGACAACCGCAAATGACTGGGTTTATATATGTCCTCTGTTAAGCACAGCAAAATTCTACTAATTGATGGCTTTCAGTTTTTTCTAACTTCTTTGTTTAACAACAACAAAAAATGATCTATACCTAATTCTCTTTTTGCATGTGTGATATATTTGCCTTATCGGCACTATGGACCTTATTTGAGTTATATTTAATACCACATCAATTTAATTTTTCCCCCTTTAAAAAAAATCTAATTCCCGGACTCCACCTACCCACAGAGCAGTATTAGCTCCCCCTGGTGACTAAATAGAAATGTAGACAAGGATGATTGTGGTGATGAGCTTCATTAACTTTAACTTTTAAATGCATAATTAGTATTAGGATGTATACAGTTGGCAAGTACACTGAACTATTTTCCAAGAAAAAATTCCCATTAGTCTTGAGAAATGTCCATTTTCATGTCAGTTTATTTACATGGTGAAGGCTGGTCTATCTTACGTGGCTTTCCTGGAGTTCTGCCCATTTTAATGACACCGAATCGTGGTTTCTGATGTGGGAGATATTAGGACAGAAAGCAGATATTCAGATCTTCTGTAAACTAGGAGCTGATTAGAGACGCAAAAATGAAAGTAAGAGTGCTACCAATTTACCTATCTCTATCATTCTTGCAAAATAGACTTTCCATAGAAAAGGTTATCATTGTTAAAATGATTTGAAATCTCTCCATATCTTGGCTGTTGTGAATAACGCTGCAATGAACATGGGAGGGCAGGTGTCTCTTGAAGATCCCAATTTCAGATCCTTTAGTTGTAAACCCACTTATAAGATGAATAAGTTCTGGGGATCTAATGCACAGCATTGTATAATAGTTAGAGAAAATTATACTGTACTAAATACTTGACAGTAGCTAAGAGAATAGATCTTTAATCCTCTCATCACAAAAAAGAAATGGTAATTATGTGAGGTGATATAGGTGTTAGCTAACCCTACTGTGGTAATCGTTTTGCAGTACATAAGTGTATCAAGTCATCACATTGTATTAAACTTATACAATGTTACATGTCAATTCTATCTCAGTAAAGCTGGAAAAAATAAAATAAATTTTTTGGGGAAAGACACTGTTGTACATTCAAACACCAAGATGTGTTTTTTTGTTGTCACCTCAAGGAAGCATTTTTCCAATTTAATTTACAAATTGTTTAAAAGTGTATATTTTTATTACTTGGTTTGCTTTCCAACTTAACTCTTATAGTTTAGTTTCTGAAACTTTTCCCCATCATAATTATCAGTTTGACAGACATTTGAGAATGCCTTTATAATCTTTCTGAAAAGAAATTTGTCAAGTCTGTCATATACTTACCAGTCAACCCTCCGTGTCCTTGGGTTCCACATCTGCGGATTCAACCGACCCGTGGATCAAAAATATTTGGGAAAAAAAATTCCAGAAAGTTACAAAAAGCAAAACGTGGATTTACCTTGCACTCCGGCAACTATTTACATAGTCTTTAGACTATTTACATAGCATTTACATGGTATTACATATTATAAATTATCTAGAGATGATTTAAAGTATACGACAGGATAAGCATAGGTTATATGCAAATACTAGGGACTCAAGCATCCATGGATTTTGGTATCTACTCGGGGTGTTCTGGAACCAGTCCCCCAAGGATACCCAGGGATGACTGTATTTCTCACATGTAGTCTTATTTTCTATGAAAAAAGTATTTGCTTTTCACCACTGTTTTATGCTGGTTATCAAAAAGCAACGTCTGTGACTGTGTGATCTGGTTTAATGTTTTATATTAAATATTATATATTGTTATGCATTCAAAAGGAAAGATTTACAATATTATCTGAGAGCTAATATTTGTATTGTTCTTTTGCTCCTCCTGTTCTTCTGAATATTTTATATTTATATAATTTAGCACTTCCCCCTCCCCCATCATGTTTTTTTTGTTTTTGTTTTTGTTTTTTGCTTTTCTTCCTTTCCTAGGGCTTCATTTTTAGGGTAGGAGCCGCACCTCTCTGTATTACTAGAAAGGGTATAATCTAAACTCAATCACTTCTTAATATCACCTCCTTCGGCCTGTGGAAATCTAAGTGAAGCTTCTTTTGGAGTCATTGATACCATTCTGCCATTTGGTCTGAAGTGATGGTCTGGTTACCAAGCAGCACCGCTGAACACAGCCCCTCTTCCTCACCTCAGTTTTCCTCTCTCTCCTTCCATGACTTCTGTTACTTCCTTCCTCAAATAGATGGCCTGCCCTTTGCAGTTTGTTTGTCCCAGTGCCTTGCAAAAAAGCAAAGGACCACGCTTTGCCTGAACTTGTGCTAGTGGTCACTCATAGGGGGAGATAAATTTGGTTGCTCATGATGAAATAGTGATAACTTTCTTCTTATCAACACCAGTTTAAAACTGACACATGTTTATTAATACGGATGTTATTACATGGATTAGATACTGCAGTTGGGCTCAATATAATGAAAATGTATGGCTCCATTACTTTCTACACTAAGAAGACCATGCAGAGATAGTGAAATGAATAGCACCTCTCTGTAGTTTGTTTTCCTAAATACTACTACGCATTTATCAGCAGTTCAATTCAATAAACATTTATCAAGTTTCTAGTCTTTGTCAAATAAGTACTGGGCCCAGGATCTTCTGGGAGAAAAATGGTTTAGGGTGGGTCTCTGAGCCTAACCCGGACTCAGGGATGGCTTCCTGGAGCATGTGATGCCTTGAGTGGTAAGAGAGTTCGCTAGTGAAGGTAGGTGGGGAGAGGCATTTCAGGCAGACAAAAGAGAAAGAAAAATAGGAATGGGATGTGAAACAGAAGAGTATCTGCTGGGGCAACATCAAGCTAGAGGAAAGTGCAAGGTAGGGAAGTAGTGAGAGAATGTGAATGTATTAGTCACCTATTGCTGCATAATAAATGACTCCAGCATTTTTGACTTAAAGCAGCAATCATGTATCATCTTTTTTTTTTTTTTTTAAATTTATTTATGGCTGTGTTGGGTCTTCGTTTCTGTGCGAGGGCTTTCTCTAGTTGCGGCGAGCGGGGGCCACTCTTCATCGCGGTGCGCGGGCCTCTCACTGTCGCGGCCTCTCCTGTTGCGGAGCACAGGCTCCAGACGCACAGGCTCAGTAATTGTGGCTCACGGGCCCAGCTGCTCCGCGGCATGTGGGATCTTCCCAGACCAGGGCTCGAACCCGTGTCCCCTGCATTGGCAGGCAGATTCTCAACCACTGCGCCACCAGGGAAGCCCCTCACGCATCATCTTAAAGTTTCTGTAGTTCAGGAATTTGGGAGCAGCTTACCTGGGAGATTCTAGTTCAGGGTCTCTTATGAGGTTGCAGTCGAGGTGTTGGCCAGGGCTGCAGTTAAATGAAGTTTTGAATGGGACTAGAGGATTCACTTCTAAGCCCAATCACATGGCTACCGACTGGACATCTCAGATCTTCACCACATGAGCCTCTCTATAGAGTTGCTCATGGCATGGCAGTGAGCATTCCCCAGAACAAGTAAAGTGAGAGGGAGGAGAGGGAAGGGGAAAGGTTTTGGAAAAGGGGGAGGGAGAGAAGGAGAGAAGCTGCAATGTCTCTTATGGCCTAATCTTGGAAGTGGCATACTATTTCTTCTGCCATATTCTATTATTGATCACACAGACCAACCCTGGTATGATATGAGAGAGAATTACACAAAGGCCTGAATACTAGGAGATGGGGTTCACTGGGGGCCACCTTGGAGGCTGGTTAGTGCAGTGAACTGGGAAGGGAAGGGAAGATCTGGCCATTGGGGGACCATGCTAAGAAGTTAAATTTGATTCTCTGCCCTGTGCTTTTCAAACTGCTCTGAGGAACCTCACAGATATATATCAACCAGGGAGACATGGAGGTAGGGAGTTGAGATAGCAGGGATCCTCCATTCCCTGCAATCAGAAGAGCCCAGGCTGGAATTGTTTCATATAATGGAGATTCAAGAAAGGTTTCACTTTAGTATTGAGTTTAGAAGCTTAAGAATATTTGATAAGTACTGTTTTAGGCAGTGAGTAGCCGTTGAAGGTTTCACACAGGGGAATATATGCTCAGATTGAATGGTGTGTGTAGATTTAACGGGGAAATTGAGGGGGGGCGGGGATTCCAGACAGGCAGCTCTTGCAATTGTACTAGTAAGAGAAGATGGAGCCAAAACCAGTGCAGTGGTCATAGGAGTGGAGAGGAGAACCAAATGCAATAACTGTTTAGGAGGTAAAATCATCCAGATGTAGCTATTGATAAATTTTGGGGGCGTAAGAGCAAGGAAAAGATTAGAACAAGCCCCCGGTCTCTGAACTCCTCAGGTGCGTTGAGTGGTCATCCCTTGATACCAGGAATGAAAAAGAAGCAGGATTGGAAGGTAGGATGGTGAGTTCACTTTTGCTCATGTTAAATTTGAGATACTCTCCTGGCTAGAATTGTTTAGAACAGCAGTTGTTTATGTAGGCCAGAACCCAAAGGTAGACATTAGGCCACTTAGCATACTTCCTATTTCCTTGAGTCATGGTTTAGTTTTCCCTTTGTCAATTATCTAAGTTTCTCCCGCAACTTGCCCCCCATTTTTGTTTCTGATCCAGCATTTCCCCCCCTGGTTTTAATAGTGAAGAATCCCCTTCCTCAGGTTGGTTACTTCTTACACTTTGGCTGCTGGGTATAAGGCCCCTTGTAGCTGAGGTTGTTACAGCAGGTGGAAATGACCCCCTGAAAAAGCACAGTGTCGGAAAACTTTGAGGCTGGGTGGTATTCTTTTCTCTCGGGATGAGGAATTTTGACATCTGAGGTTTAATGAAATCCAGCAAATGGCTGCTAGGAACGCTGCTCTATTCTCACAGGATTAGGACAGGGGGTTTTCCTTCTTAAAACTACATACGAAGGTACATCTCTATAGGAAATCTTCTTCCTTAGGAATTATTGGTTGTGCCCGCCAGCACCGACCTCACCCGCCCCACCCCCAAAAAAAGAAATTTCCAAGCAGATTTAATTTTACTATAATTTTTTTTTTTTTGGAATCTGTGACCGTCTTGTGAATCTTTAATGGGCTGCTTTTATGGCTGATTTTCAGAATTGTAGTTTCCCATCATCTTCCTTAGTATTATTTTCATTAAAAATTCCATTAGCTTTAAAAAAATCAATGTAATCATTCAGTAGTAATTAATTCTTACCAATCTTGCAAAGGAAAGATGAATTAACAAAACTTCGAAATGTTAAAATGGGTAAAAAGAGGGAGTTCCCTGGTGGTCCGGTGTTTAGGACTTGGCGCTTTCACTGCCGAGGGCCCAGGTTTGATCCCTGGACGGGGAACTAAGATCCCACAAGCTGCGCAGCGTGGCCAAAAAAAAAAAAAAAAAAAGGGTTAAAAAGAGTTGTGCGGTTAACGGAACTAGGAGAGATGTCAGTATATAACAGATGGAGGGCTGGGCTCTGGCAGCTGGCCGACCCAAATGCCCATCCCGTTTCTCCCCACACTAGCTGTGCGGCCTTAGGCAGATGACTTAAATATTTAATCTAAAATACCCTATCTGTAAAGTAAGGACAATCGTAAAAAGATAATAATTTTGCCAGCCTTGTAGGGTTGTGGCGACTAAATGAGATAATAGGTGTGTCATCCTAGTAAGGTGCTTGGCACACAGTGAATGCTCACTATACACATACTTGTTAGTATTATTAGAGGTGGTAAGGATTCCTTTAAGGATATGTCACATGAGTCAGATTCCAGATTTGAATGTCTTCCAGAATCCTGAGAGGTTTTGGAAGAGTTAGTATGAGTTAATATCTGGCATGGTCTTAAATTCTCCCCCTTTTAAAATTCAAAAGAGGCTCATGTGTGATTGATGCTAGGGGGCATGGGGCAAGGGGGGTGAATGAGGATTAGTTTAATTAAGTGTGCTCATCACCATTCTAGTAAGACCTTAATGTTTATTTTTGTATAGAAGAGAGAACATCATATTTTGAAGACAAAGAAGGGAGGCCCTGTTTCTATATAACATTGATTCTAACTTCATTCTATACAAAATACTAAAAATTAAGGCCCTGGCCTGTTTTCGGCCTGCACTCTGATGTGTGTAAGTGTAAGAAGATAGTTGTACAATGGATAGCAGTGAAAAATGTTATACTCATAACTTATTTAGTTAGTGGCACAGAATTTTCTATACATTTTTTAGAATGTTTTAAAAAAATTCTTCCTGGTTTTGTGAATTAGCTCAAAACTTATAAAATATTAATTTTAGTTTAGTGCAATTAAAAATATTCATACTTCACTTTTAGTGGCCATGCATAAGCATCATGAAATTGGTCTGGCAGTAATAGAGACTCGGGTGATAAATGGTTTGGGATCATCTAGTCTAAGTGAGTTCATTTAAATGTGGGAGATTCGTACTTTTGTCTTCTAGGGGAAAAGAGTCTAGCAGAATGCATTTGTGCAACAAATGACCACAAAGACAGTTGGCTGTTTTTATTAGTGCGCCAAACATTAAAGCGCTGTATACTTAACATGGACACGTTAGTGCTGGTGAGTCTTTACTATGTTCCCATCTTCTGCTGTGCATTGTGAGGGTACGAAGAAATGTGAATCATGAACCCTATTTGCAAAGGGTCTTACTGTGAACTTGGTGAACAAAACACATGTACCTGAAAAAGTAATATCGTTATCGTTAAGTGGTGGAATTGCTAATATAAGCAATAAGTTCTATGAATGTCCAGAGAAGGGAGTGGGAGAGGAGCTGGCAGGGGAAGCCTTGTGGAAGACGCCCGAGGTGAACTGCACACAGAGAGACCATGACAAAAATGAACAGGATGAGGTGAGGGTGGGATGCTAAGGCAAGATGGGGGCATCCTAGGTAGGGAATTGCTGATGGAGAAAAAGACTTTGAGTTAAAATTTTGATATCTCATCCAGAAAATAATTTCTTAAGCAGTAGCACTGTGTCACAGAGTGTTCAAGGGTTCAAGAGTTCAAGCAGAGAACAGTGCCTATAAACGTGCTGTAGGTGTGCACAAAACAAAGGAACCATGAGGATGGTTACTAACCAGGAAAAAGAAAACTGTGTCCACATTAGGTTGTTCTATGAGTAGCTTGAACAGAATCAAGGAGGGTAGCACCTGTGAACACCTGCTGAGAAGTGAGTACTCCTCTAAGAGAATGTAACCTGCGTGGACCACCGTGGGAAGTTTCTCCATTCATCAGAAATACACTGAGCTTGTCTCCATGACACTGCATTTGATAGTAGTATCTTTTACCCAGTGCTTTTGTTAAAATGTCGTGCAGTGTCTTCAGACTTGATTTTCATTTAAGTTTTATTCTTATTATGCTATGAGGCTTTGGTGCTTATCGAATGTAAATTTTCTCCAGTGAAGGAAGAAATGACTAGCACAGCTATTAATAGTCTGATGAAAAGTCTTATTGCTTCTTAAAATTTATATTTTCATGGTGATTGACAATCGCTAATTAGTTAATCCTCTGCCTGTGCTCCTGAGGTAGGTCAATATTATCTCCTTTAGAAAATGAGAAGATTGAGAAATCAGGATCTTCAGTGATTTTTCTCAACAACCGATTTCTGTACTGACATGACAAAAACAGGGTTTACTCTTAAACATTTTTATTTTAGTTAACAGAATATCTTTGTGTTGAATGATTGACCACCTGAGATACCTTTTTTTCCTCTTCACTGTGCATTTAAAAAGCCATTTATAGCAAGTGGGAGTTTGGGCCCCAAAATGTAGATTTGATCTGTAGGCTTACCATTTGATTGATGGTAGACTTTGGATAAATCTGTAAGCTTTATAAATATGTATAACAGAAGAACCCCAAATAACAGCAGCCTGAAGTAGAAAGAAGTTTATTTCTTGCTTATATATGGGAATTCTAGAGATGAGCAGTCTGGAGCTGGTTTTCTTTCTTGGTGCTGTGCTTCTCAGCACGTGGCCGCCATTGTGAAGCAGGCCATGCTGGCTGCTGGCGTTCATGCCATCATGTCCGGATGGAGGGCAGGAAAAGAGAAGATGGAAGACATAACAGAACTTCCAGTCTGAGTTGGCTCCTTTTAAGCAGCCTTCCCATAAACCCCATACAGTAATTCCACTCACATCTCATTGGAATGGAAGAATGGATTTTGAGGGAGGCAGTTGACACCATCTCTCACACAACATATTTGAGTATTTGGATTTTGTGTTATTTTGTATGACTGGTGATATTTCTCTCTTCCAATATCATGTATAATTTAGAATACCGGCTAAAACATAAGAGCCTTTTAAACTCCCAACATGGACAGAACCTTTTTCTCTGGTTGACAACCTATATTCTTTAATTATTTAGCAAATAGCACATCAGATTTTCCAATGGAGAAACTGCTTTTGAATCCAGGGCAGAACTGCAATCTAGGACTCTGTGCTTTGTCCACCTTGATTCTTTGTTTTGAATGTCGGTATTCCTATAGAGAAAAATAAGGAAACATATCTTTATTAGAGCAGAAATCCTTAATACAGCCACATCAGGCATGGTATGGATATGACCCCAGGGAGTGTTTTCCAAAACATGGTACAGCACGTGGAACTTCTGTGTACCCAACCAACCTCAACACCATCCTGTTTAACCCCAGAAACTACATTTTTCCATGAATGCATCATAAAATATGCTCCATTCTGTGTGTGTCCTGGAACGTAGTGGTCAATTAAATGAGATATGTCACCCACCTGCTTTTTGGATGTGACATATCACCTAGGTGCTGCTAGCGTGCCATTGCTAGCTTGAGGCATGGACCTGCCCAGGCCATCTGCCATCACCGAACAGCTGGTGTGCAACATGCCAGCTTCTTCACCACATGCATATCACATGCTTCCCACTGCTGCCATGCACCCTTCTCTCTTCTCTCATCTCCCTTCTTCTCCACGGCCTCTCCCAGCATCTAGAAACAAATAGGTGGTATAAAAACGTACGCTAGATAATCTATACAAATGGAGGAGCTGTAGAAGGAAGAAGTTTTCCATCTGGTGTTGAGTCATGCAAGGTTAGCACTAAGAAGACCCTTAGAGTTCATCTGGTCCCACTTCCTTGTTATGGAACAGAAAATCCAGACACACTGTCATTTAGCAATCTACTGGCCCTGCCAAGACTTGGACATCGAACTTCTGACTCCAAGTCCAGTGTCGGTTTTGAAACCAGTTGTTTCATCAAGGTGAAATGAATAATGGATCACACCACAAGCCATTAGCCTAAAGCAATTCCAGGTTGAATAACGGCTTTTTAGGGGGTGGTACCCTTGCCTTCTTCAGGTGGACACCTTTTTTGGGTCCGGAAGTTGTACCAGATATTTACCTGTAAGTAGATGGACTCTATAAATAAACCTCCCTGTCTCTCCACGCCCCCACCTCACTTGAGTATTTCTCCAGTTCCTAGCTGTGACCCATTTTGGGGGGAACATGCAGAGAGGAAAAACCTGCTGATCTCTGTGAAGGGGAGGACTCCTGCCCATGGGGACTTGTACCAGCAACATGCGGGCTGCATCATGTCCTTTGGATGGACAGGCTGTGAACTTGGTTTTAGGTCACCATTTTGGAATGAAAGAGTGCTTTGTGGTTGTCTCATTGCAGTCCTTGGTGTTATTACAGAAAATGATCTACCTGCCTAGTCTCTTCAGTTGTAGGTGATTCTGTGTCTTGAATAGAAGGTATAGAAGGGTAATATCCTCCTTCTCAGTTGCTTCTTGGTTTTTAGTTGTCATACCAGGTATTACCTGTGCTGCCTGAGTCCTTGTCAGTTTTCCTGCTCTACTGGATGTTTTTAGATTTCTCCAACCCTGTATGAGATCCCTTTCCAGTTTTTAATAAATCTCTAATGTGCCCCTTGTGTATATCTGAGAAAGTCCATAAAACCAGGTATAGATATGATGGAAGAAAAAGTAAGTTCCAGCTGCCAGTGGCTCATGTTTGCTAATTGGAAAAGTTATGGGTGCTTTCAAAATAAAACCAAGTTTATAAATGCTCTCTATAGTATAGCTGTTACATTTTTAGAGAATTAAATGTACGTTGTGTCATAGGAAACCATTACCCACCTTTGTGCTTGCAATGCTCAGGAGAAACATAAATGTTTCTTACCATTGTTTGATGTTTTCAAATTATTAATATGTATACATCGTTAAGGGTGGGAAAGTGTTTAAAGAATCGAAGAGAGGAAGAGAGGAACAGAAAGTTTTCAATATCAGGAGCATAAGCCTTTTTAATATCTTTGCCAAAATTAAATATTTGTAAATGTTTTTGAGGAACTTTAATATTTCTATTATAACTTTCAAAATTTGCAGTAGCTCCTTCATTTAAGTCTGCTTTGGAGAGCTTTTATGATCTTTCTGATACCTCCAAAACTTTTAATAATTAGAGATGTAAACACATACCAAAATGAGAATGTTCTCGTTTATACATGCTTAGATCAAAACACATATTTTCAAAATAACCATTCCTGGGACTTCCCTGGCGGTCCAGTGGTTAAGACTTTGCCTTCCATTGCAGGGGGTGCATGTTTTATCCCTGGTCGGGGAGGTAAGATCCCACATGCCTTGCAGACAAAAAACCAAAACATAAAACAGAAGCAATATTGTAACAAATTCAATAAAGACTTTAAAAATGGTCCACATCAAAAAAAAAAACTTTAAAAAAAAATAACCATTCCTATTATATTGCCATATTATGTGTCTGTATAAGTCAGCATATCATAATATTGCTTTAATAAAGTATTATTGATATTTTTAGTTTATTTTTGGCTACTGAACTACCATAAAAGTTAGTGGCTTAAAAATGATAACAATTTATTACTTTTTAAGATTCTTTGGGTTGACTGGTGGATCTCCTGGTTTTCATGAGGTTGACATGGAGGTTCACGTGTCTGGTCCTGGCTGCACCTTGGAGCTTAGCTAGGGCTGTTCAAGGGCTGTGCGGGGCCTCGGCTCTCCCTCTCTTATGTGGTTGCTTTGGCTTCTCACAACAGGGGCTTGAGTTCCAAGGAGTGCTCCAAGGTCTCAATTTCCGTATCTTGATGCTCAGGCTCAGAATTAACACACCATCTTATTCTACTGGTTAACAGAAGTTCCAGGTCCAGCTCAGCTTCAAGAGGAAGGGAAACCAACTCCACTTTCCGACGATGAAATAGGAAGGTCACCGGTGCAAAAGAACATATGGGCTGGGAGTTGCTGTTGTTGCATCCTTAGGAAACACAACCTACTATAGAAACCCAAGTCTTTCTTATTATCACTTCTTTTCTTCGAAGTGTGTCATGCAATTTTAATTGATCTTTTGCTTCAAAGTGAGAAATTGGAAGCAAGAATTTATACAAAATAATTTCTTAAACTGTAGCTCGTTTTCCCCTTGTAGCATGGGGTCCTTAATGTCCTAATCCTATTGTCATATGTCATTGGGAATCTTTATTTATTAAAGAAACATTAGTCAAATATGGAGGTTTCTCACCCTGGACAACTGCTTTATGAAAGACCTTACAGTGTTTTCCCCCATAATATTCTAAACCCTGTTAGGAGTAGAACACAGCGCAGTAATTGAGTGGCGTCTGAAGTATTTGTCTCCCAATGGCAGTACTACATAGTTTCCATAATTTTGAAGTTTATAATTCTGTCTGTATTCAGAATTCCTCACAGTTACTTTTCTTAATTTATCCCCTTGTCTGTAGAAAATTTTCATTTTAAATAGTCTCTTTTTGTTGTTTGCTTTCACCTTACTCGCTTTCTCCACTACTGCTTCGTTGCACTTTGTAGTATGAACGTGTTTGAAGCAGTTTAACTTGTGTTTTGTAAAGTTACAAGTTCATGCTCTGTATGTCTTCCTACCCAGACCTCACGTGGGCCAAGTCCTGGTAGATGCTAGGCAGAGGAAAACGGACCTTTCCTGATAGGGATGAGTCAGTTTCCTTCTGTATCAAGATGTTTACACATGGAGACAGATGCAGAGGATGACAAACCTGGATCATGTGACTGCTAGATTGTTTTTCTTTGCTGGATTTCCACGTGGGAAGTGGTGGGAGCTGGAACTCTGCTGCTACTGCGCCCAGGATGTCCGCTGTCCAAGGTGTATCCACGTTTGTGGTCTGGTCATTTGGCCGGGAGCCAAGGCTGCATTGTTTAAGGGCAGGCTCACTCTTTAGAAGAGCGATGTGATCCTTCATCTAGAGTGAAACTTTAGAATGTTTTAATTTCACTCAGCGAAGCCACACGTGTGTTCCAGTAACTACCTGTGAATTGCTTCCAATCTTTGCAGCATAATAAGTTATTTCCTTCTCCAATGCTTTTTTTATTTCGTCTTAAACCGACTAAGTCTAATATCTTGCCTTTCATGGTGATTATTGTTCCTAAAAATATAACAGGCCAATGCAATCCCTGGGGTAGAGCAGGGTCAGGGAAAATCGTATAAAGTGCCACTCTGAGCGCCCAGCTGTCCATTTTAAAAATGTGAAAATTTGAGGGGAAACTGAGTTCCAAAGACATCTTTAGAGAGGAATAAAAGTCCTAGGGTTGTAGAGACTTGAGAGGGGTAGGTCTTCACTTTCTCTGTGACAGACAGGGGAGCAGGAAGGATGTATAGTGTAATTGCACCTCTTTATTCGAGCCTTAGATTTGATTTAACAACAGCATCTGGAGAGAGATGTGCCCTAAGGAGCCAAAGGCCTCATCTCAAATTTATTCTGACCCAGTCCACATGCCAGAACACAGGCAGAATGTGTCTGAGAGATAGTCTGGTTGTATGACTTTGTCCCATGTTCATTAATGGGTAGAGACCTTTGATTATTACATCCTTGGGAAGAATGCGCAGGTAAAATTGGTAGTCCAAAGGCTTTTGTATATTTTGTATTTCTTTGTGTGATTATACACATTTTTTCCTCTGTGATCTAAGTGAAACTCAGGACTAACCTGTGCTTTCTGACCAGAATAACTCTGCAGTTATTAAGATAAGGAGTTTTTCAAAACAATGAAAAGACTCTGTTTAACAGAACATTGCCGTCTTTTCGTCTAGGGTGAATGAATAATTGAACGTGTTGTACCTCACCTGGGTTCTTGGTACATAGTGGGACCTTAGTAAACATTAAGTGAATGAATGAATATACTCATCTATGAATGACTCAGTCAGAAAGTCTAAGAGTGGGAAGGATTTCTACTCGAGGATTTTTACTAAGGATTTATGGAGATTGTTATAATAAAAAAAGGAAGGAAATGTCTGACATATCTAAATCTGACTTCTTGCAAAAGAAAGCATCAATATAGGGATGTCAAAAAAAGAGCTTTTATCTCAGAATGGGTGGAGGAACTGCTGATTTCTTTCTATTTGCAGTTTCCCTCAAGGACCTGTGGTCTGTGTCCACTTTTTGACACAGTGCAGCAGGGTAGGTATTCCATTTGGGCAGAACTTTCATGGTATTGCAATATTGTTATTTTCTGAAGTTGTAATGTGTTCAGTATTATTTACATTCATGTTTTATATTTTCTAGTGACAAACTATATTATAGTCATAGATTTTCAAAGCACTCCAGCAATGATTTCTTTTAATATCTTGATGAGACTAAATAAACAAATCAGGAAGGTTTTGATAAGAATTTTGCATGGATTTGCTGTAGCTTGAATCCTATAAATTGATTTTGGGTAAGCTATCACAGACCTCTGATTATGATTAACACCTACTTTAGTATTTGTTAGAAAAACTGGATTACAAAGTATAAATTCCAGGTATTTGTGCTTATTCTATTTAATATGTTCATTAGTTTCTTAACTTTGATTTTATGTTATAGATTTTTTTGAAGGAATACCTATCTTAAGGAATGTGGGTCTTATTTTATGTCCATTTCAATTCATTATACATCTGTCATCTTTGATGTTGCAGGGGAAACCAAGAGATACAAAGAAATGATTGCTGCTTGTAAGCCTTTAAAATCCATAAGGTGACCACACATACACATCAAACAAGTACAGAAAAAATAAGAATTTTTTTCATTCATTCATTCAATACTTTTTAAAAATTTTTATTTATTTATTTATTTATTTATTTATTTATTTATTTATGACTGTGTTGGGTCTTCGTTTCTGTGCAAGGGCTTTCTCTAGTTGTGGCGAGCGGGGGCCACTCTTCATCGCGGTGCGCGGGCCTCTCACTATCGCGGCCTCTCTTGTTGCGGAGCACAGGCTCCAGACGTGCAGGCTCAGTAATTGTGGCTCACGGGCCCAGCTGCTCCGCGGCATGTGGGATCTTCCCAGACCAGGGCTCGAACCTGTGTCCCCTGCATTGGCAGGCGGATTCTCAACCACTGCGCCACCAGGGAAGCCCCCAATACTTATTTTTTGAGCATCAGCTATGTGCCAGGCACAGTTTCTTGAGGATACAGTGTTGAACAAGATAAGAAAAGTTTCTGCTTTCTAGGAACTTAATGTCTAGTGATTATAATTATGATTAAGCACATAAAATATAAGGAGATATATCCTAGAGAATATAATTAAGCACCAAAATGTATAGTCAAGTCATGAGATGTTATTGGGGTTCATCATGTTCCAGGAAGGTCTGCTTCATGGCAAGGGAGACTTGAACTTGACCTTGAAGAAAAGAAGGTATTTGCAGAGATGGAGGGGAAGTTAGATGGGTACTTCAATGTAAACATCCCTCAGTGTGATCTGAGAAGGTCAAAACGCTAAGGAAGAGTGTTTGTTCAAGGAAAATTCTCTGATCTTCTTTCCCATTCCATATACACCCCACCAACTTCCTGAGGTTTAAGTCTCGGGACCATGAACAATAGAGTTCTATTTAGAATGAAGTATGACAGTGTTTTTGGAGACATAATCTCAGGTCCCAAATTTGCAACAAGTCTAGGCAAATAGTAAATGTGCTACTTGCATATTTGAAATTGATGCTCAAAATGTGAAAATTCTCTACGTGGAAGAATTCAAGTGTAACTTATAGTATTACCCAATAAAATAGTATCTACAGAGGAGGGTAGTGGCAGTTAGCAGTAATTTCTCTTTGAGGAATTATACTTTTTGTACCTAGTGGTCTATCAAATGGGATAGTATTACCAGGGATCATAGATCTACACAGTCTATTTTGTAAAGTTATAGGAGATAAAAGGAAATAGAGTAAGAATGTAGTTTTTAAATCAAAAGGTCTAAAACTGACTAGGGCCATTGAGAGACAAAGATAGACAAAGAGGAGAAGAGAAGGAATTACCTTCAGCTGTTTCCATGCTGTCTGTGCTTGTGCAGTGCTTTAAACCAAGGTAACAGGGATGTGACAAAAGTAAAATTTCTTAGGCCACATACCCACCAGATTGGCAAAAAGTGTGACAGTTCTAAGTGTTGACAAGGATCTGGGGTAATGGGGAATTTCAGACCCTGCTGGCGGGAGTGTAAATTGGTAGAACCACTTTGGGAAAATGGTTTGACATTATCTATGTAAATTTAAAGATATGAAAACTCTATGACTCAGCAATTCCACTTCTCAATACCCTACAGAAACGTGTATGGGAGACATGTAATAGAATATTCACAGCAGCAGCGTCTGTAATAGTCAAAACTGGAAACAAGCCAGATGTCCAAGAAATAGATAAATTGTGGGTATTCAAATAATGGAATATTATCAGCAAGGAAAATGAATGAACTATGGCTACACTCAACAAGATGAATAACTCCCACAAATGTAGAGTTGACTCAAGAAGTAAGACAACAAAGGACATATTCAGTATGAATCCATTCACATAGAGTTCAAAACTAGGCAAAACTGGACTACATGGTTTAAGGTTGTGTACAAAGGTGGGATAACAAAAAGCAAGAAAGGAAATCACTATCACAGAAGTCAGATTAGTAGCTATCTTTAGAGTAGAGAGCATAGATGGGAACGGGGAGGAACAGATGGGACTTTCTAGGTGCTAGCAGTATTCTAGTTCTTGTCTAGTGTAGTTGTTTCATGAGTGTTGTTTGTTATTATTATTGAGGGTGCCCATTCGTTTTTCTGCACTTCATTGTAAATATGTACACTGTATCAGTTTTTTTAGAAAAAAGAACTTTAGGTGAAAGAGAAAAAGATGTCAGAGACAGCAGTACAGAAAGATTTATGCCCAAACCTGCTTCTCAAGATGTAGAGCAATTGTGCAAGAAGTGGAGATAGATTTGCCACCGAATGTCCATTGTTGTCACTTGCAAGTGTGACTTTCACATGGTGAAAAATATTTGCTACTAGTCTAATAATTAAAAAATAAAAAATGAAGGCCTGCTTTTTCAGAGTTATAGAGGAAGAGATCTGAGGCCTTTAGAATGAAATTTGGTAATTTGTAGCATAATTATTTTCCCATGCTTTATGCATCTTTATTGATTGATGCAGTCTCTTGAATGATGTCTAGAAGCAAATTGACCAGAGGATCAGGAGAAAATTAACAGCAAGAAGAAAATGAGAATACTCATCTTACTAGAGACACCAAGAAATTTTTATCACTTTTATTATTTTAAAATCATCATGAATTCCTCTTTAAGGGAAACCCTTAATAGTTCCCCAGTAGTAACAGCATTGCAGAGTATTATCCAGTAATGAAAGAGAATGTTAATAAAATCATTTCTTTTTTATGTTGATATGGATCAAAGTTGCAACTTCAAAATACCAATGATAAAAATGAACATTTTAAGATTCTAGGTTACTGCTTACCAAGGATAATATTCATTAACTAGAGTTCACTTCTCATGCTTTGGATTAAAGAAATTATTTGCAAGCAAATAAGAAAAATGTATCTTTAATTTGCTAATCATAAAGCATTACTTTTTTGAAGAAGTGTCTTAAAAATGGATCTTTAATTTAAATCATGTGGCAGTCATAAAATATCCTCTGGTGGAGGCTTTAGAGGAATGGCTTCAAGGTTGTATCATGTACAAGAAACTATGGAAGCACCATTTGCTAAAAGCAAATTGCCAAATTGATTTGTTTTCCAGATAAAGCCATATAATACTATTTAAATACCTGAAATATAAAAAGTGAAGACTAATAAAACAGCCAAATATTCCACTGCAGAGCATGAAATTTCCAAGTGTTTTGAAGAGTATCATAAATACCTATCTTAAGAAGCTCAATTAAAGTTTGGAAGTAATAATTTTGTTGTTAAATCTCTAAAGAGCTGCAATAGTGTGATCACCTTGAGGTAGAATCCAGAAAAGCTAGTTTTAAATATTGTACTCCTGGAGCAATGATTGATTGATTCTCTAGTGTAAATTTCTTGGTAATGTCTGTTTAGAGACCTTTGAGAAATTGCGGAGTGTGTGTGTGTGTGTGTGTGTACACACATGCACAGGAAAATCTGTTAGTGCTGTAACAACTCTTTTTGGAGCCCTCGTCTGGGCAGAAGGTGAAGGAGTGTTTAGTGATAAATTCTGTGATGGAAGGTAACTTACAGTGGGAAGTGATTATGTAGATAAGTTTTCTTTAATTATTGACTAAAATGATTACTAAGCAACAGTATATCCAGAGCTTTTCCACTGTATTTTATGTTCTATCTCTCCTCCCTAATTTATTTACCTTCAATTGAGAAAACTAAAATTTCGACTGAGAAATAAAAGCAAAATACACCAAAAAGAAACCACTGGGCAAGTAGACTTGGAAGTGACCTTGGAGATCATTTAATAGAGCGGATTCAGGCTGTGCTTTGGGAAGTCTAAGAATTGCAACAGTTTGAGAAGGGGAGAAGGGTGGAGCTGGGGGCTATGGCGGCGTGGACGCGGAGCATCCCACTTTGGATTCATACCGCATGGTTTTTATCACTTTTATTTGTCTTGGGCCTTCCGCTTAATATTTTGTTTGAAGAACGAGTAGACAAAAATAGTTTGAAGGCCACTGCTTTTGTTCCTAATCCCCTCACCTCCTGCTTTCACGTTTGAGTAACCTGGGGTAAAGCTGTAGCCTCTCCAAGGTTCCATGGCTGGTAGTGGCAGAAACAAGAACAGAAGCCATACGTTCATGTCTAATGGGGCTGTTTCCCTGACAACATTGATAACATTCTGTTTCCCGGTACCTGTACCCACCTACCATATAGTGTGTTCCTTAATGATAATACATTATTTAACATCGTTCATATCCACTTCTCTGTACCTGTGCACAGGTAGTCATGTAAAGGACACAAGAGGAGACACAGTTAGGCATGATGTTATCAGAAAGCTGTGGAGAGGTTTTAAAATACCACCATGGGGGAGTTTGTTGGAAGAGTCTTTTCTGTGGAGATGCTCCATTATTGTGCCCTGATGTTAGGGCATTTTGCGTCATGTATAAGTGCCATGACATGGTGCATGATGGTTATTAAGAGGCCCAGAGCTCGAAAAACTATGAAGTTGGGAATATTCTCACAGTAAATGTATAAGATTCACCAGAATACAGAGTCTGACATCTGAGTCAGCATCATAGTTTTATGAGATACAACAAAACGTGGGAAAGGGGCAAGTGACATGCATAAATGTTAGTAGCCATGCTCATCTTAGTTCAAGCCAAAGACACGTTATTGATTTTTCCAGGGAAAATAATATGTAGCCGTTTAAGAAAATTGCCTTAGATGACACTACTTTTTCTCCTATATTTCTTTTGTTTTTCCCTCCATTTTTTCTTTTCTTCCTCTTGATAAGTATTAATCAAGTGTGTAGTATGTGCCAGTACTATTCAGGTACTAAAATCTTTTTGTGCCAAAAGAAGTAGAAACAATTTTTGTTGTCATTGTTGTTTGTTTGTTTGTTTTCTTGGTGAAGTGATTGGAACTTCCAAATCACTGGGATAAAAGCATCTTCAGTCTCAAACATTTTTCAAGCACAGTTGTATCTAGAGAGGGTGTTGATTATTGTACTCTGGAAACTCAAAAATTCTACTTTTTGTCCAGTTTCCTCAATTGAAAAATGGAAATACCACCTGCAGAGGCTCCTGTTGTTTAACTAATTGCTAAGGTGGCACGCCAAGGGCTTGATGAGAAGGGTGGTAGCCGTCAACTGACAGTGGAATTGTCTGTAGGAGTTGTGGTGTTTATTGACTCAGGGATCTTTGGGTGTTTAAAGGCAGTTTTCACCTGTATTTTTCCTGATGGAAGATGAGCCTTCTAGCTGAACTAATTGCTTACCGGGAAATCAGCTTTCTCTGAATTAACTCTAAATTATTGTAATCCCATGTCTGAAGCTCAAAATCGTAATTTACTCTTGCGAGGCTGTGTTCAATCCCACTACTTTTACTTTTGAATGACCATACCAAGGGATATTGTCAAATAAGATGAT